>NC_092050.1:79972503-80091894 GCF_003086295.3 Arachis hypogaea
GACATTGTTACATGAAAGTCTGAACCTTAAAGAAAGATCTCAGAGGAAAAGAAACTAACACTATAGAACTCGGGGGAATCCGAGGTCACGAAGAACTCTGCCCTCAGCCAGAAAGGTGAAACTCAAGAAGTTCAAATTGGAGACAATCCAAACAAAACAGCAAGTATAGGAGCAAATCTGAGGGAAGAATTAAAGGGACTGCTAATAAAGCTCCTAAAAGATAACTCCGACCTCTTTGCATGGAAGGCCACTGACATGCCTGGTATTGATCCCGGACTAATGTGCCACAAGTTTAGCCGTATACCTAGGGTCTCGGCCAGTACAGCAAAAACGGTAGGAAACTCGGCTCAGAAAGGTCGCAAGCGGTATGGGCAGGTATAGGCCTTGCTGGAGGCAGGGTTCATAATGGAGGTAAAATACCATATGGCTAGCCATATGGTGTTGGTCAAAAAGTCAATGGAAGTGTGATGTGCACCGATTACATGACCTCAACAAAGCCTGCCCAAAAGATCCCTACACTCCCGAACATCGACACACTAATTGAGCTTCATCGGCTATCAATACCTCTCCTTCATGGACACTACTCGGGATAAACCAAATCCCAATGTATCAACCCGACCAAGAGAAGACATCATTCCTTGACCCCAAAAGCAAATATGCTATATAGTTATGTCCTTCGAACTCAAGAACGCAGGGGCTACCTACCAAAGACTGATGAACAAAGTCTTTGCCAATCACGTCGGAAACTAATGGAGGTTTATGTAGATGACATGCTGGTAAAACACAAAGTGAGGAATCGTTGTTATCCGACCTCGCTAAAGTGTTTGAACACATAAGAGAGCATGGTATGCGACTTAACCCTGCAAAGTGCACCTTTGCGGTAGAAGCTAACAATTCCTGGGCTTCATGTTCACCCAAAGAGGAATTGAAGCAAATCAGATAAGTGTCAGGCCCATACTTCGCATGAAAAGTCCCGACCTGTGTCAAAGAGTCCAGCAACTCAATGGAAGACTAGCGGCTCTGTCTAGATCTTAGCTGGATCAGCCTTAAGATCTCTCCCCTTCTATGCAACATTAAGGAAGGGACAGAGGTTTTGAGTGGACCCCAGAATGCAAACAAGCCTTCCAAGAGTTTCAAGAAATTCGGGGGCACCACGTGTTCGTTACTCGACCTCGGAAAGGCGAAGAGCTCATATTTATACCCTCGCCATAGGGAGTCGGGCAAATAGCCTCAGCATTGGTCAGAGAGGATGAAGTGGGCAACCAATCCATCTACTTCATCAATAAAGCTCTACAAGGGGTTGAATTAAACTATCAAAAGATGAAAAGTTTACCTATGCCCTCATACTCACTTCCCGACGTCTCGACCATACTTTCAAGCTCACACCATCAGAGTACGGACCAACCAATCCATAAAAGGGATCTTACAGAAGAACAGACCTAGCTGGAAGAATCCTACAATGGACAGTCGAGTTGTTCGAATTCGACATCAAATATGAAGCTCGGACAGCTAGTTAATCCTAGTACCTGGCCGACTTCATCGCAGAGTATACCGACACCCGGGGCACCCCACAAAGTGGAGCCTTTACATAGATGGTTCCTCAAACAAAACCGGGAGTGGCTTAGGTGTCATTTTAGAAAGCGATCAGGGAACCCAATCGAACTCTCCTTAAAGTTCGAGTTTCCCGCCTCGAATAATTAAGCTAAAAACGAAGCGCTACTAAGCTTGTTTGAGGCTAACTAGGGAAGTGGGAGCTCAAAGACTTACCATCTTTAGCGACTAAGTAGTCACTGCGTAAATAAAAGGGAGCTATCAAGCTAAGGATCCCACTATGAAAAAATACCTTTGACAAAACCAAAGAACAGCTTGGACAATTTAAGGGATATGAGGTCCACACACACCCAGGGAATAGAATGTCCGAGCTGATGCACTCTCAAAACTAGCCAGCACCAAACCAGGGGCAACAATAGAAGTCTCATCCAAGAAACACTCCGAAATCCATCAAACCTTGGAGGAAGAAAAGATCCTAGCTATATCAGGAGAGGATCAAGGATGGATGACTCCCATAATCAACTACCTCAAGTCAGAAACACTCCCTGCAGACAAAAAGGAGGCAAAAAGACTAGTAGAGAAGCACAGTACTACATCCATAATATAAGACGTCCTATATAAGAGAGGAATCTCTACACCTCTCCTAAAATCGTCCCAACCTCCGCTACAAGGGAAGTTTATCGAAGAAGTCTACAGTGCAAGTGGCGGCAATCACCTTGGGCACGAGCCCTTGCTAAAAAAGTACTTCCGAGCTGGTTTCTACTGGCCGACCTTGCAAAGAGAAGCAATAGAGTTTGTCAAGACATGCCCACCATGCCAGAAGCATGCCAACATTCCACATAGCTCCACCTGAGGAGCTCATCTGTGTTACTTTAACCCTGGCCATTCGCGAAGTAGAGGCTCGACCTCCTTGGACCTTCTCTCAGGGGTCCGGACAAGTCAAGTTTCTCATTGTAAGCATAGACTACTTCACAAAGGTGGATTGAGGCAGAGTCATTAGCTAATTCCACCACCCAAAGAAGTCGGAAATTTCTATACAGAAATATTATCACAAGATTTGGGGCCCCATGCTCCATCACCACAGATAATGGTACTCAATTCACTGACACAGGCTTTAGAAATCTGGTAAGCTGATCCAAAAATCAAGCACCAGTTCACCTTGTAGAGCACCCACAAGCCATAGACAGGCGGAAGCCGCCAACAAGTCATACTGGCCGGGGTTAAAATGGAGATTACAGGATGCCAAGGGAGCTTGGGCTGAAAAGCTCCCGCAAGTCCTATGGGCATATCGGACAACACCACATTCAACCACAGGAGAATCACCATTCCGACTTGCTTATGGAACGGAGGCAATTATTCCCGTGGAGATAGAAGAAAGATCCTAGAATGATCCTCTATAATGAAGATACAATTCCCAAGCTCAAAGGGAAGAGCTCGACCTACTTCCAGAAGTCGAGAAAGAGCCGGATTAAAGAGGAAGCCCTAAAGCGTCGAATGGCTCTGAGGTATAATAGGAAAGTAGTCCGGCAAAGCTTCACCACCAATGATCTCTCTTAATCCGAAATGAAATCGGAGCAGGTCGGTCCGGAGAAGGAAAGGACCTTACCGAGTAACAGAAGTACTGGGGAAAGGTTACTACAAGGTGTCCGACGTCGAGGGACGAGAGCTACCAAGGTCATGGCATCCTGTAACCTAAGAAGGTACTATAGTTAGAAAATAATAAAAGATCTTAGGTCAATGTGCACTTTTTTTCCTGAAAAGGTTTTTTTAATGAGGCACCAAGCCAAGATCAACAAAGTTGCTTGACCTAGAAAGGTAAGCACTCATATGTATACACTCTTGTTCATATTTCTACTTTTATTATCATTTGAAATAAAGTTTTCAGATTCCCTAAAAAGTTTCTACCAAGACGCATTAATCTAAGCTCATAAAACGCAAAAATTCATCGTCCGATTACAAAAAGGTCGTCAAGGTGAAAACCAATTCATCGTCCGATTACAAAGAGGTCGGCAAGGTGAAAAACAAATTCATCGATCGATTACAAAAAAGGTCGACAAGGTGAAAACCAAATTCATCGTTCGATTACAAAGAGGTCGGCAAGGTGAAAAACAAATTCATCGACCGGTTACAAAGAAGTCGGCAAGGTGAAAGCGATAGAAGCAGATTAATACAAGAAGTTATAAAAAGTAACCCATAAAAAAACATGACAAGATCTGACTAAAAATGGATTACTAAAATAACTTAATAAGTCCCGACAGAAGAAATCGGACCAACGAAATGATCAATAAAAAGGGACGAAGACACCTCCAAAAGGTCAAAAGTGCTTCGCTGAAAGGTACAAGTCTTGCGAAAATAGACATTACTTAAAAAGCGAAGGCACAAGTCAAAAACAGAGCTAAAAGGTCATCCAAGCAAACTATAAAGAAAAAGTTCCCCTCGGAACACTACCTAAAAAGTTGCTGGAACATGACTAAAAAGCTCACGTCAACATCAACCCAAGGCGCGACCTAGCAAAGCAAGCATGACCCGAGAAAGTAATAAAAAGCCAAAAAGGTTAGAAATAACTTAAGGCTCAAGCATACTTAGCAAAAAGGGGGACAGCTCCTCTCAAACAAAGGAACGATCTCAAAGCAGGACTACAAAGAAGTCAACAACAAAAAAGGTTCTATAAGAACACTAAAAGGTTATCGACAAGTTAGCCCGAAAACCAAAGGATCACCTCAACCAAGCAGAAAGCAAGGCATGATTCAGAAGGGCCAAAAACCCACACTGTAAAAGAAGTCGGACAGGAAAGGTATCAAACCTCTATAAAGATCCACAAAAGTTGCAAAGGTATGACTAACATATCAGCAAAGCATATCAATCATAAAGCATTAAAGACTTAAAAGGCACCAAAAAGGCAGCCTTAGAGTTAAAGTGTTTTGTTTAGCAAAATAAAGTGCTAAGAAGCAACCAAATGTCAAAGAAGTCAACCATCAAGAGATTTACAAAAAACAAGTCTAAAGTCCACAAACTGGACTATAAACAAGCACCAAAAATTATAAAGGATCTAAATTCTCCCAGTAGTGGCATCCTTGGCTGGAAGAGGAGGAATGGTCGCGATCGGACGGCATCAACAGTTCCATCCGGCCTATTCATAATTTGCACATCAGGATCAGACTCTGGTTGGTTGACTTCTGAAGGGACGGAAGAGGCTGAAGTGGCTGCAGCTTTCCCTGGTGGCACAAGAGGAGGACTCTCTTCCTCGTCATCTGGGGCAGACACGATCTTGCCGTCCTCCACTACATTATCCAAACTGAATAAAGTGAAGTCAAGCTCGGGGGCAAGAACTCGGACCTAGGCCTTCAAATTCTCATATGCATCAGTCACACTACCCACCAGATGACCCTGGAGCTCAGCATAGTCAGCCTGAGTAGATTCAAGCCTCTCATTAATTTCCAGCAACTCGCTATAGGTACGGGTGTAGCTCTCCTTGTAATTTTTTGCCGTTTCTGCAGCCAAATTTGTAGTTGCCTCAGCTGCAGTATCCCGGGACTTCTCCCTCTCCACATCCAGCTCCAGCTTTGCCACCCTGGCATCGAGTTCATCCTTCAAGCCCTTAATCCTGTCGAATTCTGACTTGGCGTCCTCCATAAAGTCCTTAGTTGCATGAACCAGAGAATCCCGGACAACACGAAATAAGGCCGCCCTAAGGTTGGCCATCCGAATACTATTACTAGTAATAAAATCCAGATGGCGAAGAATAGAGACATCATCCAAGGGAACTTTACCAAAAGGGGATATCACCTCGGCGGTAAAACCCACGCCGTCAAACTCCTGGCTATTCAGATCATAAGTACCAATAGTTTTTTGACGCTTTAGGGGAGGACCAGTAGCAGTAGGAGAGGAGGCAGCACCGGAAGTTGGCTGAATAGGGTCAGAAGGAATCTTCCGGACCCAAGGAGTCGGAATGATCTTCCTCGGCCTAGAAGCAACAGAAGTCGGCTATTTTGGAAGCACTTGAGAAGACCCTCCTCTGCAGTCTTGGCCGATATATTTTGTACAGCCGTCGCCTTCTTGGCCCTGCGAAAGGCCTTCATAGAGTCACTAGACTTCACCATCTCTGAAAAAGACACCAGAAAAACAAGTTAAAAATAAAGGAAAGGACAAGTCGGCAAAAAACAGAGGAAAAGATATCAGAAAAGAAGTCGGACGCTACTCAGCTCAGCACGAAGAATGGAAGGATCCCCAGAAACCTCTTGGTATCTAAATGAGGAGGTTTCCCCCAGTGCTCCTCCAAAACAATCACAAAAGCCTGTTCAACTTCGTCCAGGCTCTCCCAAGAATACTTAGTATTTACTGTATTTTTTTGCCACCACAAAGGAAAGGTGGGTTCATTATTCTTATCTAGAAAGAAGGGCCGAGCATCCCCAGCAGCTCGGACCTTGAAGTAATAGTTCTTGAAATCACGGAAGGACTCATCAAACATTTCAAACACCTTTTTTCCCTGGGTAGCTCGAAAAGAGATCCAAGAAGCCTTTTTCTTGGCTACTCCAGGTTTGGTCAAAACAAACAAATAGAGAAAGAGAGGTATAGTAGGTCGAACACCCAATTCCTGACACAACAACTGAAAGATCTTTATGAAACCCGAAGAGTTCGGATGAAGTTGAGAAGGGGCCACGTTGCAGGTCCATAAGAGGTCGGTCTCGAAATTAGTAAAAGGGATAGTGATATTCAGCTGACTAAAAAAGTAATCATAAGCATAAAAGAAAGGTCGTTCTCCCTGAGTCAAGGGAGAGAAACTAACCCTATCCTCAGGATCAGGCGATAACAGTTCATAGTTCTTTTCATCGTTCCTATTGCTACAAACTGTGGAATCTCCTAAGTGTCTCAAGTATTCCGATCGGCCACAGTAACGCACATAAGGACTATAGAGTCTAGCCAGTCGGCATTTCCACGGGGATCTTGGTAGACATCTCACAATATTTTTTCGGGAAGACATATGGCAACTACACCTACAGCGAAGGAAGATAACAAGGGTCACTACTAAAAAATCGACGAAATCAACAAAGAAGAACAGCCAATCAACATAGAGGCGGGCAACAAAAAGGACCCATGGTCTACAGAAACAAGGAGTATTCAGCAAATCCCAGGGCACCTTTGGAGCAATAACAGAAAGAGAATCCAAAAAAGGAAAAGACGCAAATTTGGAATTGGAACACTAACCAACCTCAGACCTTTCAAACACGCAAAAAGCTCAACTTAAAATACCAGCATTCCTCATACATTCCCCAATATAAGCAAAACTACCGATAGGCAACAGAAACCTCAAAGGTGCACATTTTAGTAAAACAGGAGCAGTAGAAAAACCACAACGTCGATCGAAAACAAAGACACAATCTTTCTGCAAAAGGATCACGCTTCTCAAAGACAAACTCAGTAAAAATCAAAACTTTGCAAACATGCAACAGTGAAGCCATACATAAAGACGACTATCGAAACGTAAAAAGGAAGGAGAATACCAACCTGTAGAGGAAGAGAAAAATAAGCACGAGGAAGGATCAGACAGAAGCAACGATCGAATCTGCACCAACGAAACACTCTCGAGTAAAGAAGATAGAAGGCTTGGGGGCGTGATTACAAGAAGAAGTCAGAAGAACGAAGTGCCTAGCAAACAACAAGCAAAGAACGAAGAGAAAGGGAGGAAGAAACTGAAAGTGATTCTTTAATTTCAAAATGAAATACAAAAGAGGCAAAAGAAGAAATGACAAAGGGAAATTTAATGAGTTTCTAAAACCCTCGCACGTTCCCAAGGAAGCACAATGCGCGCTACAATCAAAATAGAAAAAGAGAAATGCTTTGCATTCAAGCAGAAGCAAGCCTGCCAGAAGTTACACAAGAGATCAACCGAAAGCTAAATGCTCGAGCATGACTTCCTCAAAGGGGTCGAAGTCTAAAGACACGACCTCAAGGGAAAGTTCGAACTCAAGCAGGGCCACTGTTCATACCATAAGTCGAGCCAGGCGAGCCGAGCTGGATGAAGATCAAAATGACCGACCTCTTTGTAAGATTGGTTGACACCGACCTCTTCCCAAAGAGCTCGGCCAAATTACTATAAGGGCCCAAGTAGGCCCAAAGCAGAAGATCACAGCCCACTTAAAGGCGGCTGGCCAAGGATAAGGGGACCCACCCACAAAAGATAAGATAAGATAACTAACTTATCTCAAAGGAAGGTCACCCCACACTACTATAAATACACTGGAACACCCAGGTATAACTCATACTCTGATTCTACACAAAAACCTGCCTAAAGCACGTGCTAATTTAAGTATCGGAGTCTCTTGCAAGTACCAGCACCCTCTGGTGATCAAGGATCAACAGCACCACCAAATTCAACAAGTCAGACACGACTGCTCTGGCCATCACAACAGATCTCATCCGAGATCGACCTTCAGTTTCAGGTAACCCTCGGAATAGAAAGGATTTCAGATTTTTGAATATAAACCGTTAGTTTTTGGAACAATACATAAGACGAACAATGGTCACTGTACTCTGAAAACAGATTTATTTTTACGTATCTTATTATAGCAATTCTGTAACCCTATAGTGAGTACCCTTTCGAGGATGATGTTCTCACTTCCCTATAGGCGTTTCCTTTTCAAGATATCGGAGAAGAAGTCACGAAGAGTTTATTTCATTTCCATTTATATGATGTATTGTATTGTTTTAGATATTATGTTTTTCCCTCGCCTTTATCTATACACGTTTTGTAAGAGGGATATGATTTGTATTATGTAATGCTTGTAAGTCAATATTATAAATATATATACATATTCTTGTTAAGTTTTGTATATGGTTTGCGAGTTTGTATCTATGTTTTCAACTAAAAAGTCTTTTGAAAGGTTATACGGTTTTAAGTTTTTAACAGGCTTCTATCTTAATATTAAATATATTTAGAGTCGTCATAATATTCGAGCTATCAGAGTGGCGCAGCCAGAAGCGTGACATTTATATAGTGAGGGTGTTACATTATGGACTGACTATGCTTCAATTGCACACTCTAAGCGTCTGTCATGTAGTAGGTCTTGTTCAAATAACAAGAATTAAAGCTTTATGCACATGACTGTTTATTGATTAATGTTGTTAGTCTGTGATTGTATACTTTTTGGTATTAAGTTTGGCCGGCTTAACACTAGTGGATTATGTTTATGGAAGCACTAACAGGTTATCATAGATAATATATGATGAACAGATATTTTATACGCTTTTTGGCATAGTTTTCATATAGTTTTTAACAGGTTTTACTTAGTTTTTATTAAGTTTTACAGGTTTTAGTGTTAAATTTACATTTTTGGATTCCACTTTGAGTTTGTGTGTGTTTTGTACCTTTTCAGGTATTTTCTGGCTGAATTTGTGGAGATGGAGCAGAAGTATGATTCAGAGACAGAGAAAACACTGCAGATGCTGTCCAAATCTGACCTCCTTGCACTCGGAAGGGATTTTCTGAAGCTACAGAAGTTCAAATAGAGTGTTCTCAATGGCTATGGAAAGCTGACTTCTAGAGATTTCCAACAATGTATAATAGTCCGTACGTTGTTTCGGATTAGAAGGCCCAAAACTGGCGTCCAGCACTACAAGATTAATATTTATTTGAGGGAATATTTTGGTGGAGGTTTTTAAAAACCTCCACAATATTTTTTATTTATGGCAATTTTAAAAACCCCTACCCATAATTAATTAAAATTCAACATTTAGGAAACAAATCTCATTTTCCCTTATTCCCGAAATGAAAGGCGTTTAGTTAGATGAGAGAGTGGGTATGGAACCCTAGGTTTTCTACCGCCAGTTTTGCGCCGTTTTTGCTGCCGTTTTCATTGCCGGTGCTGTTACCACTGCCATGTTCATTGCAGTAGAGAGCTTCTGGATCGAGCCACCTCTTCTGTCAAAGCGTTTTTAGATCAGTTCTCTTCTCTATACTGTCGTTGCTGCCACTGCTGCCCCCGCAGTTTCCACCACCGTTGTCGCCACAGTTTCAGCCATCGATGCTACTGTAGTTGCCATGGTACAACGCATTTTCAGATCTATTCATTACTTAGTTTCTTCTTCAACGCTGCTTTCTCTCACTCCAATTTCTCCTTTGAACTGCTGCTGGTACTTCTTTTTCTTCTTCTTCCCAATTAATTTGTTGATATTTCTTCTTTGTTAAAAATAAATTCTCGCCTCTTCAGTTCTGATGCAACTTTCGTACTGATACTCCCTCTTGTTCTGTATTTTTTTAATTATTTTTCATTTGTGTTGATCTTGGAAACGAGGTAGGGAAGACGTGATAATTGATAAAAAAAATATTAGAATTATGTTATATTAGTTTCACTACAAGAAAAATGCCCTATGGCCATGCTTTTTTTTGCCACGCTTTCAATGGCCACGCTTTTGTGAGGGGTGGCGATTGAATAGAGATTTGGCCACGTTTTTTCTTGCCACGCTTCAAAAACGTGGCGAAAAGGGTCAACGGCCACGCTTTTGGAAGGGTGGCAATTTATTAGAGAAACGGCCACATTTTTTTCTGTCACGCTTCAAAAGCATGGCCATAGAGTGAAAGAAGGACGTTTTAAAAGCGTGGCGACAGGGTTTCATTATGGCCACGCTTACAAAGCATGGCCATATCCTAGTATTCTTTTGGCACGCTTTAAAAGCGTGGCCAAAAGGTTTTTTTCTGCCATGCTTCAAAAGCGTGGCCATAGAGAGAAACTGGGACGTTTTAAAAGCGTGGCGAGAGGATTTCATTACGGCCACGCTTACAAAACATGGCGAAAAGGTTTTTAAACAAAAAAAATCTAATGACCCGGCCCCCAACCCGGTCCCCAACCCATTGACGACGCTCTTTCACCCTAGCTACCCTAATCGAGCTCTCACCCTGGCTACCCCTGGAAGAGCTCCTCCCATTCCCTTCGCCCTTCGCCTTCCAAACCACTTCCATACCCTAATCGTGTCACAATCTTCTTCATCTTCTTAATCTTCATCTTCGTCTTCATACTCTTCCTCTCTTTCTCGTTCTTCGTCCGTTCTTTCTGGATCTCTCTGTTCACCTTCGAATTCCACAAATTAAATTTCGAGCTCCACCAAACATGGGCGACGGCAAGGTCAATCTCCCCGACGATCTCTTCTCCTCCAACCCCTCCGATTCCAAAGGTCTGATCTCTTCTTCCAACACTTCTATTTTTTTTTATTTTCTCGATTTTTCCATTTTTACTTTTAGGGCTTTCCCTTTCGATTTTCATTTTCCTCTAAATCACTTTCAAATGGTCGCTTCTCGTTTCGTTTTTGCAATAATTGTTCGCTTTCTCTCTGTCTTGATCCATTGAATCTCAATCCCTGATTTGTTCTCTCTGTCAATCGCATGCTCAACACGCAAGTTCCTTCTTGGTTAATTGATAATGGATACCTAATTTTGAATGTTGTTTTGTGTGATCTTAGCTTTTGAATTTTGATATTTTAGCTATTATATTTTTTTACAATCCCTAAACTAGTTACCTCTCTCTGTTAGCAAAATTGCTATCTTGATGGCTAACTAGATATCATGTTTTAGGAACTATCCTCTGTTAATGGCTACATGGAAGGTTGCCCCTGCTCTGGCAGCTGGTTGTGCTGCGATATTGAAGCCTTCCGAATTGGCATCTGTGTATGTTTCTCAGCAGCTCTTGTAAAATCTTTACTTCTTTTTGAGTCTTGGTTATTTTTGCTGAACTATAGGCTATGCTTTGCTTTATTTCAGGACATGTTTGGAGTTGGTTGACATATGCAAAGAAGTGGGCCTTCCTCTGGGTATACTAAATATTCTCTTTATGTATAATAGATTAGAAATAAATCTAGTAACTGAAGAACAATGAATATACGAGAAGCTCGTACACCATACGGTATTGGCCATTCTTAAACCTGAACTCCAGAGTTCAAAATTAAAGCTTTTTCTTCGGTCATTACCTTTTTTTTTCTTTCAAATTTTTAAATAAAGCTTGTCTTTTCTGCTCCTACTATATACACTATAGTATATTGACTTTAAAATAAAGGATTTTTGCAGCATCGGTTTCCATAACATTAATATTGGAAGGCTAAAAACAAAAAACAAGTGATATTGGACTGTGCTAATTATTTTTCTTAATTTGTCCTTATGCTAATATATTGGGGCCTCAAATAGTAAATCAGTAAGTGTTCCATTTTATGGTGTTTTAATTGCTGTACATTTTTACTTCCTTGCAGTCTAAGATGAAACGCATTGGAATTGATACTGAAGCACTCAAAGAGCACTTTGGGAAGAAAATTATGGAGCTTGAGGAGGAAAAAAGAAAAGTGCATCTTTGGACATAGTTAGGTTTAAATACCTTTTAGATAGCACACAAACGAAAAGTTTTTTCTGGTTTGGTTTATTTTTTGTCTACATTTTTTGTGTAACTTGTTTTCAAAATTTTGTAAAAAGGAAGTCGTGAAAATAAGAAATGAAGACAGTAAACAGTATTTTTCTTATGTTTATGTTTTTTTTTCACAATTATGAAAACAAAAACATAAGAATGAAAACAAGGAATCAAAATACTGTTTACAGAAATCTCAAGATGTTCATGGCCAAAAATTGAAAGCACTGGAAGCACAGGTAATATCTCGATATTATTTTCATGGTAATTTTCCTTTTCCAATGTCAAATAGTGTCTGAGTTATTTATATATTAAAATCTTGAACATCAGATTTTAGACCTCAAGAAGAAACAAGAAAACCAGGTGCAGCTACTAAAGCAAAAGGATAAGAGCGAAAAAACTACAAAAAAATTGCAAGCTGAAATATAGTACATCAAGGCTCAAAAGGTACTTGTGTTTAATTTTTCGAGTTACTTAATTATTGAAATTTTTACTTTGTATCTGATATTAGATTTATGAAAACTGTAGGTCCAATTGCAGTATAAAATGAAGCAAGAGGCAGAACAATTTCGACAATGGAAGGCTTCTCAAGAAAAGGAGTTACTTCAGGTGATTTGCTTCTATAAATATGTAATCAATATTCTGTTTTCTTGTTTCAAAAATGCAGTGGATCTTTCAGGCCTTATAATAATTAGTGCTTAATTGTGCACAATATACAAGTCAATCAATTCTCGGATTGCCAGATAGGCGTGCAAGTTGGTGACAACAATTGAGCTTTACCTTTTCCACTATTTGATGTTTATGCTGAACTTATTGGTATTGCCATATAGTAACTGAAATTTAATTCTTTATCTGTTTTTCAATTTGGTAAGCTGAAAAGATTTGCTTGGAGAGAACTGCAAATAGCTACAGACAACTTTAGTGAGAGAAATGTTTTAGGACAGGGAAGCTTTCGGAAGGTTTATAAAGGAGTTCTACCCGATGGCACAAAAATTGCTGTTAAAAGGTTAACCAGTTATGAAAGTCTCGGTGGAGATGCTGTTAAAATGTTATAGTGAACTTTGCTGCTTAATTAATACGTAGAATAATGTGCTTATATATATTTGGTTGGTTTCTGAGAGTATAAGCAGGAACTGTCCCACTATGGTCAAAAGATCAACATCATCCTTAGCAAACTCAAGAAGCAAATCACTCTCTGCAATCTACAGATAGGTGAGAAGAAATTTTTAGATCCCATAAAAGCATTATTATTATTATTATTATTATTATTATTATTATTATTATTATTATTATTATTATTATTATTATTATTATTATTATTATTATTATTATTATTATCTTTAATAAATATAATTTTGTCAAAAATGTAGACATGTACAGGACAAGACGAAGAACTTACATGGTTTACGTGTTTTAACTATTAAATGAAATAGAGTAATTTATTTATTTCTTCTCCTTACTCAAAAAGTCAAAATTAATAAAAAGTGCAAACCTTGACTGTATTGAACTACTATATATAAAATTGGCTCCTTATTAGGATTATTCTAGATTAAAATTAAGCGAGATCTGCTACAAAACTTTTCTTTTTTAATAAACAATTAGCTAATAAAATTTTAAATGTATAAAATTAAGGGTTTAGTTGATATTGTATAGAGAAATTAGGAAATTTAGAAAATAAATATATTATATTAGGGAAAAAAACTTAGTTGTTCTATACTAATCAGTTTTATTATCTAATTTTGCTTTACAGAGGAGGCAGAATATATTCGCAAGCTCAGGAAACTTTTCGAGGTTGCCTATCGTCTTCATGGTATTTAACCATCAACTTATATGGTACATGAGTAGTCCTGCTAGTTATAAATAAAATTGGCTTTGCGAGAGTAATATTTTTACAAGAGTCGCCTCCATTTTGCATCTTTATTTTGTTTCATTCCTATAGCTATTTAACATTCCAGGGGTATAATTATCATCATCATAACAGAGTCTTAGGGAAATAAAACACGAAAGAGAAAGATGAAGCTGATCTATATAATCATTAGAACTGTCATAATGTAAGCTTACCCAATTTCAAATATCCACTAGATAGCATAAAAAATTCTGTATCCTGCTCCGCCAGATTTAAATTTATATTGATAATAGAACTGTATATTGTTGTTTATGCTGGCTTCTAAAACTTGGGTCATTTTCTTATGAAGAACTCAAACCTGGGGAGGCTGTTTTGGATTGGCCTACGAGAAAAAAAGTGGCTCTGGGAACAGCCCAAGGCCTAGAATATCTTCATGAGCAATGCAATCCTAAGATTATTCATCGGGATGTGAAGGCAGCTAATGTATTACTGGATGTGAAGGCAGCTAATGTCACTTCTGTAGCTATATGTCACTAGTTATTCTTTGATTTATCTTGTAATAAAAATTGCATACTTTATTTATAGGTTTGGTAATAAAAAAGGATTGAAAATTTATATTTTGCAACAATGAAGGTAAAAATCAAAAAAATGATTTTTTTTCAACTTGATAAGGCTATCGCCACGCTTTTAAAGCGTGGTTTTTTTTACAACTTGATAAGGCTATCGCCACGCTTTTAAAGTGTGGTCTTATCTTTCGCTATCGCCACACTTTAAAACCGTGGCAATATCTCGTCTACTGTCACGCATGTAAAAGCGTGGCCATATCTGCTCTATTGCCATGCTTTAAAAGCGTGGCCCTACCTTCCACATATGATCACGCTTTAAAAGCGTGGCCATATTTCCCACCTACAGCCACGCTTTTACAAGTGGCCGTTTGTAAAAAAACGTAGCAAACAAAAAGCGTGGCAATAGTCTGAAAAAAGCGTGGCGATAGAGCAACCGCCACCCTTTCATAGGTCACCCTTTCAAAAGCGTGGCGGTAGCTCAAAAAGCGTGGCAAAAAGCTATCGCCACGCTTTTTTCAGCTTTTCGCCACGCTTTAAAAGTGTGGCAATAGACGTGTTTTCTTGTAGTGTTTATTTTCTAATGGAATATATTTTAGGATTATGTTGTTTATTATATTTCAGGATTACATTGCTCGAACAAACAGGAATTGGAAAGAATGCCAGCCACATTTGTTTCTTCAATTTCAATCACTTCTCGATTATTTTATTCTTTTTCATGAGGTTTTTTTTCTACAAGGAAGATCATTGTTATTTTGTTGAATGTTACTTAATTTTGTTTTCTTTACCAAAGTCTCAATGCAATTATCTTATTAACTCAGCTGATTTTGGAGGTTATGTTAGTTACTACTACACCTAATGTTTACAAATTTAGAGCATAAACACTTGTTTAATTTAAAGCTTCAACTTACAACTACTCTAGTGAAGGTTTTGAATTGAATGATTGGTTTTATTTATATTACCCTTGAGATGATTTCTCTTATGAAAATACATGAAGCATGTCCATAGATGTCAGAACAACATGCATTTAACTGTTTCTCAATCAATCTCATGATGTGTGTCAGGGACACTAAAAGATGCCAAAGGAGTCGCCATCTCTAAGGTTCCTTTACCTTATCATCTTGCCTTGCTCTTTACCAACATTTTCCTGAGGATCTTGGGATATTAGCATGCGCGCTTTTTTGCTTCCATGGGTCCCATCCCTATCCCAGTGTGTTCACAGGGCAATTTTTTTAAAGTTGCTACTTGTTTTCATAAGCTATATTATACACTGTTATAAGATAATTTCTTTGTTAAATCTTATTATATAATAATTATATGTTGTCCCTTTTTCTTTAGTTACTGGACACATGTGTGGTAACTCATGGTTTGGACTAATACCATTTTGACTGGGTTTACGAGACGTGTTGTTTATATGTTTAAAATTGGATGTAAGTCAAAGAATGAATGATGGTTTGAATATTACAATATGGAGTATATTAACTTATTCCATATGGTTTGAATGTTACTTAATTTTATTTTCTTTAGAAGCTCTATATTGTTATTCTTCTCTCAACATGGGACAAAGGATTTGGGATTTTACTTTGTTAATTATTTGGTCCAACAAGTGGTAAAAGTTGAGTTGTGTTATGATTAAGAGGAAACCATTTTGGCATTACTGATTTAGATTTAGTGCTTAGGATTATACTTTTATTCTGGTTGCTCTGCTGTTCTTAGGTTATTTGATATAATTGTAACTATTTTTTGAAGGAATTGTTGAGGGACTCCAAACAAAATTCTTTCGACAGAAGAAATCATGTGAAGATAAAAATAATCATTTTATTTCTTCTTATTACTTTTTTGTTTGTTTCCTTCTTACATGGTTTTAATTTCATTAATTGTTAGTGTTGATGATGTTATTAATTAATAGTATTTATTTATTAGAGCAGATCTCATATGAGAAGATAGCCACTGATAATAATAACAGATGCAGAGTTTTATACTTCACCAGTTTCTTGCTATTGCTTTTGAACAAAGTTTGTTGAGGTAAGATAAGAATTATGATATCAGTTTTAATATTAGTTTTAATTATTTGTTTGGCTTTGAATGCAAGTGGGTTTTTTCGTTCCATTCTTCAGGCTGGGTTGCCAGTAGACCACACTAGTGTATGCCTTGTGTAAATAAAATTTCAAATTAATTCTATTAACAAATCTGTTGTGAACTTATGCACCTTTATTCACAACAAATACGTTGGTATTAGAGGATTAGCAGTTGAGATTTAAGAATAAGAATTTGTAAGAGAGAATTTGTGACATTTGTCAATTTTGTAACTTCATTCATAAAAAACTTGTAACTTAATAATAATTTTTTGTAATAGGTTAAGAAATGAGTGAGAATCAATGGAGACTAGATGTAACTCATAACTAGATGTTCATTATCTCTTACATATGAGCTATGTTCCTCTAGTTAGATGTGGTTAGAGCGTTAAGTTGTGTTTCTACTAATTTTATCTATCATTTTAAATTACCTCAACTTTATTTATAACAATCAAAACCAACTTTATTTATATCTCCCAACTCTATCTATATAGCTAAAGTGAGTTCACCCTCATATACATTTTCCCCTTAATTCATTATTCTTGTTCTATATCTATGCTTATTTATCTATCACAGTTATGTTGTACTTAATAACTGATGCTTTTATTCTTGAGTTTGAGGACTAGTTGTTACTCTAGCTTGGAAAATTCAATATTGAACTAGGTACTGATTTTATTTCTGGTTTTATTATGCATTTGCTTAAGTTTCTTCTGTTTCTGGGATTAAAGTGGGTACTAATTTTTCTCTCACTAGTTTCTTGCTATTGCTTTTCAACAAGCGCTTGTTGAGGTAAGATAATAATTATATCCTGTTTTGTTTTAAATATGTTAGAAGTATATTATAGATTTGTAGTTTATTATGTTAGAAGTCCCATATATATATATATATATATATATATATATATATATATATATATTAGTAGTACACGTCTAGTAATTATTTTTTTCTACTTGAAGTTTAACTAGAAACAATAGATAAATCTTGGATTGCTAAGCCACGAAACTCAGATGAATACATAGTCGGTCTAGAAAACTTCTTGGATTTTGCATTTCAACATGGAGCAATTGAGAATAGTAAGATAATATGTCCATGTCCAAGTTGTGGGTTTCGCAAATGGCATGCTTGAAAAGATGTTAGAGATCATTTACTTTACAAACCATTCCCTAAGAATTATGTTGTATGGAACTTTCATGGCGAGAAAGAAGTAACCGAATTCTCAACAAGTGCACATGTCATGCGTGAGACATTGGCAACTGAACATCCCCTAGATAATATGGTAAATGATGCTTTCGGGATACATATGGATCAGGAGAGCAGTGAGGATTCAGGCACGGAAGATTTTGTAAACGATGAGCCAAGAGAAAATCGTAGAGACTTTGATGAGTTTCTCAAGGAAGGCAATCAAAAGCTACAGGAAGGAAGCGACTTCACAAAGCTAGAATTCATAGTCAAATTGTATCATATTAAAGTCTTGTGTGGACTAAGTGACAAGGCCATTACCATGATACTTGAGTTGGTGAGGGATGCTTTTAGTTGTGTGAATTTGCCTACGACTTTTGATCAAGCAAAGAAACTAATTCAAAAACTAAGTCTTGACTATGTTAAGATAGATGCTTGCCCCAATGATTGTATGTTGTTCAAGGATGAAGACCCAAACAACATCCAACAAACATGCAGTCATTGTGGTGCTTCTATGTGGAATTCTAAGAAGAAGAAGAAGAAAAAGCAAGCTGCCAAGGTTTTGAGATACTTTCCGTTGAAACTAAGGTTGCAAAGATTGTTCATGTGTCATAAAACTGCAGAGCATATGTTATGGCATGCAACAACGAAGGGAGAAAATGACAAAATGGTGCATCCAAGGGATGGTGAGGCGTGGAAGACTTTTGATTTGACACACAGAGAGTTTGGATTCCATCCTAGAAATGTTCGCTTAGGACTTACTAGTGATGGTTTCAATCCTTATAGATCAATGAGTTCTACTCATAGCATTTGGCCTGTGTTTCTGATTCCATATAATCTTCCTCCTTGGATGTGTATGAAATATACTTCCTTTATCCTGTCAATGGTTATACCTGGCAAGCATAGTCCCAGAAATAATGTAGACATATATCTTAAACCACTTGTCAAAGAGTTAAAAGAATTATGGGATGAGGGTATGGAAATTTATGATGCATCAAAACATAAAATGTTTAAGATTCATGCAGCTCTTATATAGATAGTTAGTGATTTTCCTGGCCTAAGCATGCTCTCCGGATGGAACACATATACTGGTTTGGCTTGCCCAACTTGTAATTTTGATGCAAAACCTTGTTATCTTAATCATAGCAAAAAAATGGTGTTATATAGGTCATCGACATTTTCTTGGTAGACAACATCGATTCAGGTTAAGTAGAGTTCGTTTTGATGGACACACAGAAGAATGTGATCCCCCGGCTAAATTATCAGGATCCGAAATTTTGGCACAAGTAGAAAATCTTGATGTTAAATTCGGGAAGAAAGAAAAGTTGAACAAGAAAGGAAAAAGAGGTAGGCAGGCAACTATGCAGTGGAGAAAGAGAAGCATCTTTTTTGAACCTCCATATTGGAAAATCAACTTGTTGCGTCATAACCTTGACTTTATGCACATTGAGAAAAATGTATGCGATAATATTTTGTATACTTTGCTCAATGAGAAATCTAAAGCAAAAGATAATCTTAATGCCCTGAAAGATCTACAAGACATGGGGATAAGGCTTGATCTTTGGCCAGATGATAATGGAAAATATCACCTTGCTTTGTATTCGCTAACACGAGATGCTAAAAAGGTCTTTCTTGCAACTTTGAAGAATGTTAGGGTGCCCGATGGTTACTCAAGTAATATATCTCGATGTATTGATGAGGCACAACAAAAAATCATTGGACTTAAAAGTCATGACTGTCATATTTTGATTGAGCAGTTGCTGCCACTAGCAATCCGTCATGTGCTACCAAACCAAGTTACCTCAGTTTTGATTAATTTCTGCTCATTTTTAGAATTCTTTGTGGTAAGAGTCTAAGTCGTACAGAACTTGATAAGCTCCAAGATCGCATTTCGATTACTCTTTGCCATTTGGAAATGTTATTTCCTCCATCATTCTTCACCGTTATGGTGTATCTAACAGTCCATCTTGTTGAGGAAGTAAAATTTGGGGGGCCAGTCCATTACCAATACATGTATCCCATCGAAAGGTACAATAATGCTTTCCCTTTTTAAAATAAAAATCATTTGATGAAATTGTAGTACACTGACAATTCATCCATGTAGGGAATTGGGACACTTGAAGTCCTTTGTATGAAATAAAGCACATCCAGAAGGTTCTATTGCTGAGGGTTATTTAGCTGAAGAGTCTCTTAATTTTTGTTCTCGGTATATTGATGACATGGAGACTAGATTTAACAGGCCTAGTCGTCTTTGTTATGATCTCCCTTCAAGTTAGGTACTCCACATGGAGGTCATTTAAACTTCAATTTAACTAAAATAGAGAAGTTGCAAGCTCATCGTTATGTGGTTTTCAATCGCGAAGGTGTGAAACCATCTATCAATGCCTTTAGAGACCACATTAGGAGAACTTCAAAAGGAAGAAGACTCTCACCTGTAGAGATAGAAAAGAAAGTTAATAAAGACTTTGTTGATTGGTTTCAAGCATTGGTAAGTGAAAATTCATACTTTATAAAGTATACATTGTATATTAGTCAACTAAATAATCTTGACTGATACTTTTTGTTTTACTTCGTAGAGTGTGAATCCAGATAATTCATACGAAATGTCAACTGATATAAAGTTTCTTGCACGAGGCCCAATGATGAATGCAAGGAGATTTTCTGTTTATGACATCAATGGGTATAGATTTCAAACTTTGAGTAGAGAATTTGGTCTTAAGACACAAAATAGTGGAGTATTCTTAGTCTCTAACACACCTTGCATTGCAAGTATTGCTGATAGAAATATGAGACAAGCAAATTTGCCATATTATGGCAAGTTAAAAGATATAATTGAACTTAACTACCATGGACAATTTGCTGCTGTTCTTTTTAAATGCAAATGGGCTGACACTACTAGGGACACATGTTATAAAAAAGACCATTGGATTTTCAATTGCGTCAATTTCGATAGATTAATTCACACGGGTGAGCGTGAAGAACATGAACCTTATATTGAAGCATCTCAAGCACAAATGGTGTATTATGTTGATGATATGGGAAATAAAGGGTGGAGTATTGTTGTGTATGTCAAGCCAAGGGATATATATGACATGGGTCAAGGAAATGAAGATGTAGTGTACGAAAATGAGCCGTATCAAGAGCAAGAACTTGAACAATTATTTGACCCCAATAATGAGTACATCCAATTAGCTACCAATTTATTAGATAGCGATGCTATTGAAGATAATGTAGCTACTAACTTGGCAAGAGATATGTTTGAATGAAAATTTGTACAAAATTTTACCAAAGGTAACATTTTAAACTTTTTATTTATTATGCATGCATTTGTGTGTATAGAAAGGAAATAGTGTTTGATTGGTGATTTTTTTCTGTGTTTGACTGGTGATTCGTTTGCAAAACTCTTTTGTTTGTAGCAGTGGTGGGAGTTCTTCTGATCCGAAAGAACGAGGATGTCGAAACTCTTAAGAAGCTTTGGGAGGAGACAACATTTTATGACAAACAATGGCAAGCAACTTGGCAGGAGGATGAGAACTCAAGTACTTCCAAAAAAGAGTAGTTGAATTAATGTTTACTAGTTCTTCCTACCCTCATCTGTCTCTTAATATATTACTCTATAGAGACTAGTCAAAAACAATGGCAGGAATATGAATTTGACATTGTATTAAATTCCAACTCACATATTAGTGCAGAAAAATTAGCTTTACTGTTTTCTTTTATTTAGAGTTTATATGTTTACTTATTCTGCTGAATTAAAACTATATGCTTGCATGTTTGTATCATTTCATTTGTTCCCTTTCAGACTTTTATTTCTTGTTGAATTTTGTGCATCTTGAATGGATAATTTGATGTTGCAGCTTATAAAAGATACAAGTTGATTCATGAAAGAAGACATTTCCTTTGTATATTTTTTATTTTATTCCTTCTATTTTTAATTTGAGAATATGTAAATAAGATGAGATTAATGAATGTTTAGGGTTTTAACTTGAGATTAATGAATGATTTAAAATTAAAAATAAATAACTACAAGGTTTGTGGAGGTTTGAAAACCTCACAAAATAGTTAATTTGTGTCAAATTGAAAAATCAATTTGTGGGGGTTTTAAACTGCCACAAAAATGATTTAAACCTGCCACAAAAGTTCAATATAAAACCTCCACTAAACACACACAAACCCCTCCCCCCCCCCACACAAAAGACCTCGTGGCACCTCAAATTTTGGGGGTTTTGAAAACCCCCACAAACTATTTGGTGGCGGGTTATAAACCTCCACAGATAAGAAAAAAACTGCCACAAATAAACAAAAACCTTGTAGTGCAGTGCCCAAGGAAGCAGAGCCTAATGTCCAAATGCCCAGAGATGACTCCCTAGCTGGCGTTCCACATCCAAGAGACCTCATAGCACGTGGATCTCATCAAGCTCAACTCAAACACTCACCAAGTGGGCCCCAGAAGTGGATTTTATCACTAAAAAGACTGTTGTACCCCTACTAGTCATTAGCTTAGTATGTAAAGGATTTTATTCATGTCATTCAAACAACTTACATCACTTTTTCTCATCATACATGTTTATCATTGTTTTACACCTCAGTATGAGTTTCTAAACCTCCTAGGTTGAGGAGAGGAGCCCTGTTGAGTCCTATGAATTAATAAAAGTACTATTATTTCTTCTTGGATCCATGTTTGATCTATCTCTAAGATGTATATCCGATCTTCATCGTGGTGAATAGGATGATCTAACCTATTAGCTCTGTTCATCACATTAAGACAAACGTGCCTAACAAACACCCGCATCTACTTGGGTTCGTGTGAATACTCGAAAGGAAAAGCACGAGCTAACAGCTATGTTTATACATCTCTTAGACGATTAATCCACGACTTTGTTGGGGACTTCTCGAGACACCAGTTTAGCTGATTTCTGGGGAGATTAGGGTCTTCGTGGTATAGGCTAGGATCCAAAGAAGCAGCGTTCTCTGATCCGGAAGATTCGACCTTGTCTGTGGCGTTTTGAGTAGGATCGCTAGGAGAATGGACTGCTATGCGCTTCACCTTCCATTGGATTGAATGACCACGGGCCCTGGCATTCATTCTGTAGCAGAGGAGATCAATGACCACGGGCAATGGCTTTGATAACTTACAGGCTGCCATAGAAGAAGATCATTCACAAGCAAAGAAGACAGTAGTACTAGAGTTAATTCAGAAAGACAAAGCAACTCCGACTCTCAACTCTATTCCCAGCATATAATTCCTAATAGCTAATCCAATTTATTTTACCCCTTCGAAGCATTTATGACATATAATCATTCAAGGTTTACATAATATAATCCAACTCCATCTGATTCCACCTAACTAAGACCTGCAAGACAACCATAGCTTGCTTCAAGCCACAATCCTCGTGGGATAAACCCTGACTCACTCGTATTACTTGGACGACCCAGTGCACTTACTGGTACTGTTGCTGTACGAAAAAGTGTGGGGTTTGCAAGCACGCGCACCAATTTTTTGGCGCCGTTGCTGGGGATTATTGAGTTTGGACAAACTGAAGGATTGTCTTGCTCCCTAGATTAGGTACTTTATTTCTTGATAATTTTTAATTGAGTTTTTATTTTATTTGAATCTTTTATTTTCTTATTCTTCTCAATTTTCGAAAATCATTAAAACTTTTTCAAAAATTATTTTCTTTTCTTTGTTTAATCTGTGTTATTAGTTAAAGTATTTGTTTATATTCTTGTTGAGTCTTTGATTTTTGCAAGAGTATAACTTTGATTAGAGTCTTTTATTTTTATTTTATTCTTCTTCAATTTTTCAAAAAATTCTAAAAACTTTTCAAAAATATTTTTTTTTCTTTGCTCAATTAGTTACAGCACTGGCTTAGGTTTTGGGTAATTGTTGTTTCTTTGAGTCTTTCTTTCCAAAATTTTTTTCAAAAATATTTTCCTTGGTTATTTAAGTCTTTCTATTTAAGTCTTTCTATTTAAGTCTTTTTGTTTATGTTCTTGGTTATTTTTCGTTTTCTTCAAAACCTTCTTTCTAAATTTTTTTCAAAAATAATTGTTCTTTGTTTAATCTTGTTTTAACTTTTAAGTTTGGTATTTTCTTGTTATTTTTCTTTGTGTTTTTCAAAAATTTTATTTTAGTTTGCTAAAAATTTTAAGTTTGGTGTTCTTTTTATTGTTCTTGCGTTTTTTGAGTCTTTAAATTTTGTTCCAAGTGTTCTTTGTTAGTATTCAAAGTGTTCTTGAGTCCTTCTTGTTATTTATCTAAAAATTTTTAAGTTTGGTGTCCCCTTGTGTTTCCCTTCAAAATTTTCGAAAATAAGGGGTGCTAGATCTAAAAATTTTAAGTCTTGTGTCTTTTACTTGTTTTTCTCGTTCATGATAAAATTCAAAAATAAAAAAAATATCTTTTTCAACTAATTTCTAACCAATTTTTTTCGAAAATAACAAATAAAATTCAGATTTTAATTTCAAAATTTTGCCTTATCATATCTTAGTTGTCAAGTTTTCAAAAATCAAATCTTTTTCAAATTTAAAAATCTAAACTTTTTCAAAAATCATATCTTTTTCAAAATTTTATCTTATCTCATTTCAAAATTTAAATTTCAACTTTCAAAATTTCAAAAAACTCAAATTTTAAATTTCAAATTTCAAATTCTAAATTAAAAATTCAGTTTTTCAAAATTAAGTTTTCAAAATTAAATCTTTTCCAAATTTAAAAATCTAAACTTTTTCAAAAATCATATCTTTTTCAAAATTTTATCTTATCTCATTTCAAAATTTAAATTTCAACTTTCAAAATTTCAAAAAACTCAAATTTTAAATTTCAAATTTCAAATTCTAAATTAAAAATTCAGTTTTTCAAAATTAAGTTTTCAAAATTAAATCTTTTCCAAATTCAAATCTTTTTTAAAAATTTAAAATTCAAATTTCAAAATTTAAAATTCCAAATTCAAATTTTCAAAAATTTAAATTTTCAATTTTAAATTTTCAAAATTTAAATTTTAATTTTCAAATTTCAAATCTTAATTTAAAATCTCTTTTTAATTAATTGCTTATCTTCTCTCTCTTCTTTTTCAAAACTTCCTACTTAACTCTTCCCTTCCTTAATTTTCAAAAATTCTCTTCATCTTCTCTCTCTTCTTTTTTCAAAACTTCCTAACTAACTCATCTACTCTTCTCTTTTCTCTTTTTTTTCTTTTTTCGAATTTAATTCTTTTTAATTAATTAATTTTTAGTTTCGGTTTAAGTAAATAAATAAAAACAAAAATATATTTTAATTATTGTTTATTTTCTCTACGTCTATCTCTTCTTCTACTCCTTGATGACATGTCATCATGTCATGTTTTTCTATGCTTTTTCATACAAGAAATTGATAATTAGTGCTTAAATATTGCATTCTTTTATGCTCAAATGGTATATTTCCTTGATCTTTTAATTTTATAAATTTGGTAGGAAATAAGAAGAAAAAGAAGCACAAAATAAGCTAAAAAGGAGTAAAAAATAGCTTTGGGGCACACTTTGAAGTTGGAGCACACTTTGGAGCCTTAGGCCACGCTTTTAAAAGCGTGGCCCATGACCAAATCAAGGAAGTATGAACAATCAGCACACAAAGCTCAGTTCACTAAGTGAACTTAGCTTTGCCGTACAAGAAAAATGTGCTTGAGACAAGAAATTTCGCTAAGTTAAAATCTGGGCGTTTACAGCATGACCATGCCTTCTTCAAAGGGCCATAACTTGAGCTACAGACGTCCAATTGATGTGCTTTCAGTTGCGTTGGAAAGCTGACATTCAGAGCTTTCCAACGATGTATAATAGTTCATATTTGGAATGAAAGTGAGGCATAATTGAAATGCATCTTTGAGGGCCAAAAATAAGCAAAAAAATCAGCCAATGCTTCCACCAAGGCTCGAAGGGGGAGACACAAGGAAAACAAGGAAAGCAAGGAAAGAGTGCTAAGTTCACTTTCCCAACTGAGCTTTATCGGCTCCCACTCAAGAAAATTCAAGGAAATGGCTCACAAAACTTCTTCCACCAAGAGTTGAACTTGGGACCTTGAAGACAAAAGCAAGGCGCCACAAGGGGAGCTCAGTTGCTTTTCCCAACTGAGCGCTACTTCCCCCCTTTTTCCCACATTTTGACATGGACCAAAGGCACCAAGCAAGTCTTGTGCGCACAATGGGACACGGCCAAGGCTGGGACGCACGCACAAAATTGGACAAGCAAGGCATTGGAGTGCTCAGTTTGGTTTTCCAACTGAGCCATCCCCTGGGAGATGCACTTGGGCCAAAACTCAACCAAAATTCTATTTAAATTCAATTCTTCACCAAATTGAATCAAGGCCAACCAAACCCATCTCTCTTCAAATCCAAAGCAAGCAAAGCCCACATCATCACTCAAAGGCACAAGAACAAGCTAGAATTAGGATTTTCATTTAATTTGTTTTTCATTTCAATTTCATTTTATTTTTATTTTGTAAAAAGCCTATATAAAGGCATCACTCTCATCTTCAAAAAAGAGCTCGATTAGAAAAGAGGCTAGCTCCAATAGGGAGTGGTGCACTCTTTAGTTTTCATTTTGCTTTCTTTCTTAGTTTTCTTTTCTGTTTTGAAATTTTGGATTGAGATTGGAAGAAATTCTGTTTTCATTCTCCATCTGCAACGTCTCTTGTTCTTCTTCTGCAATTTACTTTTCCATTTTCATTTTGCAATTGTTCTTGTTGGATCAAGGAAGGATTTGAGATCTAGAATTGTTATCTAGTCTCTTCCACTCCTGAGATCTTGAACCACTTTTAAATTGCTGCAAATTAAGCACTGCTTTTCTGTCTTTAAAATTCTTCAAAGCATTTCCCTTTTCTGTTTAGATCTGTTGCATGATTTTGCATCTTTTACTTCTCTGTTTGATTGCTATTTACACTTTCCTGTTGAATTTTAATTTCCAGCACCCACTCCCCTTTATATTTCATGCAATTTACATTTCTTGCTCTTTAAGTTTCTGTCCAATTTTACTTACTGCACTTTATAATTTCTGCACACTTACTTTCTGCAACTTTAAATTCTTTGCACTTTACATTCTATTCTCAAATTTTCACTAAATTCACTCAATGTTAGCTTGACTAAACTAATCACCCACTAAAGTTGTTTGATCCATCAATCCCTGTGGGATCGACCTCACTCTAAGTGAGTTTTACTACTTGATACGACCCGGTACACTTGCTGGTGAGTTTTAGGTGTTTTGGGAAATTCAGTTTTCCACAAAAAATACCATCACTCCTTATATCTTATTCCTTCTTCATCTTCTACCTTTCTTAATCATGAACTCAAGTGGGAATGAAGAGTCCAAGAGAACTCTGGGATCTTATACAAATCCCACTACTGACTTCTATGGAAGAAGTATCAGCATACCTCAAATCAGAGCTAGTAGCTTTGAATTAGACCCTCAACTTATTACTCTGATGCAGCAGAACTGCCAATATTCTGGGCTACCTCAGGAAGAACCTACAGAATTTCTTGCAGATTTCTTAAGGATTGTTGACATAGTACATACTGAGGGAATAGACCAAGAGGTCTACAGGTTATTGCTCTTTTCTTTTGCTTTGAAGGATCAAGAAAAAGATGATTGGATAACCAACCTAAGGCTAGTGTAAAAACTTGGAAACAGTTAGTGGACAAGTTTTTAAACCAATACTTCCCCCCAAGAAAGATGACTCAGCTAAGGCTGCACATCTATGGCTTCAAACAAGGAGACAGTGAATCTCTTTATGATGCCTGGGAGAGGTATAAGAGGATGTTAAGAAAATGTCTAATTGAAATATTTTCAGAATGGGTACAGTTAGACATCTTCTACTATGGGCATTCAGACACGGACATGTCTTTGGACCACTCTGCTGGTGGTTCCATACACATGAGGAAGACCATAGGAGAGGCTCAATTGCTTATTGAGACAGTTGCCACTAATAAGCATCTGTACTCATCTCCTGAGTCCTCTATAAAAGGACAGGTTAAGACAGTAGCTACAGAACCTAACCCTCCAGAGCGGGATGGCCCATTGACTCAGGAACTGCACACCCTTGGCCAGCAAATGCTGGAACTACAAGCGGCTCTGTGAGAAACTCAAGCTTCTAACAGGAATATAGAAGCCCAGTTGAGTCAAACAAGGCAGTAGTTATCTAAGCAGATAACAGATGAATGCCAGGCTATCCGAATGAGGAGTGGAAAAACCTTAAACACCCAACCTCAGTATACAAAAAATGAAAAGCCCAAAAAGGATAACCAGGTCTCTGCACAAAATACTTCTGGGCGTTCAAACTCCCAGAGAGGTATCCCTCTTGGCATTGGATACCAAGAAAGGGCAGAGACTGGGTGTTCAAACGCCTAGAGAGGTATCTCTCTTGTCGTTGAACGCCAGGAAAGGACAGAGATTAGGATTTCAAACGCCAAGGAAGGTGACCCCAGTGGCGTTGAACGCCAAGAAAGGGGAGAGATTGGGCGTCCAAACGCCCAAGGGGGCAGTAGAATGGGCATTAAACGCCCATGCAAGGGAGGTCAGTCACTCATTGATAATAACCCTCCTAAGCAAGCCAGTAACCCCCCTTCCAAATCACATGGCATTCGGCCTTCATCAACCAAGGTTGATTAATACAAGGCTAAGATGCCATTTCGTTAGAAACTCTATCAAGAATAGGGGTGTTCATGGTTTGGTTAATCCAAAAACCAAACCAGTTTTTTGGTTAACCAAAAATATAGTATTGGTTAATTAACCAAATTGGTTTTACATGATGAAAATGGTTATTAACCGGTTAGTGAAATTCAAAACCGATTTTTAACCGGTTATTAAAATAAAACCGGTTCTTAAAAAAATAACCGGTTTTTATACTAAAAAATTAGTTTTTATACCATAAAATTGGTTTTTACATGTAAAAATTAATTTTTACACAAAAATTAATATTTTTACATACAAAAACCCAAAATTTTAAACCTTTTTTTAATTAAATTTTTTTAATCTAATTTTTTTCTTTCTAAATGATACGAGTAACATTTGTAAATAATGAAGTCCCTTCCATTGCTTTCGTTCCTAACTTTCTTATCTCTTTTCAATATTTTCTATAAATATTTTTCTCTCTCTCTCTCTCTCTCTCTCTCTCCTTTTCTCATTCTTTTCTCTCTCTCTTTCTCTCTCTCTTTCTCTCTCTCTCTCTCTCCCATTTTTCTCTCTCCTCCTCTCTTTCTCTTCTCTCTCTCTCCCTCCTCTCTATCTATCTCTCTCTCTCTCCTTCCCCTCTTTCTCCCCCTCCCCTTTCGTTCTCTCTATCCTTCTCTCCCCCTCTCTCCCCATGCTCTCTCTCTCTCCCCTCCCTCTTTCTCTCTCCCCTCTTCTCCCTCTCTCCTTCTCTTTTTCTATCTCTCTCTTCTTCTCTCTCCCCATCATCACTCTCTCTCCACTCTCTCTTTCTCTCTCTTTGTCCTCTTTCTCTTCCTCTTTTTCTCTCTTCTTCTCTCTCTTATCCTTCTTCTCTCTTCTTATCTCTTTTTTTTTCTTTCTCCTCCTCTATATTTGCCTCTTCTCTCTCTTCTCTCTCGCTTTAGAGATAAGAGGAGAAAAGAGATGGAAGAGGGATAGAGATTGAGAGAAGGTTGAGAGAGAAAGAGAAAAGAGATAGTAAAAAAAGAAAGAGGGGAAGGAGAGAAAAGGAAGAGAGAAAGAAGAGGAGAGAGAGAAAGAAGAAAAGGAAAGAGAGATGAGCGAGAGAAGAAAGAGAGAAAAGAAAAAAAAGAGAGAGAGAAAGAGAGGGGAGGTAAAGGAAAGAGAGAGAGAAAGGAGAGGGGAGAGAGAGAGAAAGAGAAAGAGAGAGAGAGAAGGGAAAAGAGAAGAGAAAGGAGAGAGATATGGGAGAGAGAGAAGGAGAGGAGAGAGAGAGATAGGAGGGGAGAGAGAGGAGGAGGAGAGATAGAAAAAGGGGAGAGATGATTAGAGAGAGGAAGGGGAGGAGAGAGAGGAAGAGAGAGAACGGAAGGGTAGAAAGAGGGCAAGGAAAAAAGAGAGAGAGAGAGAGGAAGTGAGAGAGTAGAGAGAAGGAGGGAGAGATAGAGAGAGAAGGAGAGAAAGAGAGAGGGAGATAGAGAAAGAGGGAAGGGGAGAGGGGGAGAGAAGGATAGAGAGATAAGGGAGAGAGAAAGAAAGACAATGTGGAGAGAGAGAGGGGAAAGGGAGAGAGAGAGGAGGAAGAAGGGAGAGAGAGAGAGAGAAAGAGAGGAAGAAAGGGAAAGAGAGAGATAGGGGAGAGAGAGGAGGAGAGAAAGAGGGAAAAAGAAGAGAGAGAGAGAGAAGGGGAAAAAAGATGGAGAGAGAGAGAGAAGCGGAGAGAGAGGGAAAGGAGAGAGGAGATAAAGAGAAAAATGAGTTAGAGAGAGAAGGGAGAGAGAGAGGGGGAAGGAAAGGGGAGAGAGGGAAAAGGGAGAGAAATAGGTGAAAAGAAGAGAGAGAAGGGGACAGAGAATAGAGAGAGAGAGAGAGAGAGAGGATAGGGAGAGAGAAAAGGAGAGGAGGAGAAAGAGGAAAATGAGAGAGAGAGTGAAGGGAGAGTAGGGAAAAAGGGAGATAGGAGGAGAGAGGGAAGGGAGAGAAAGAGAGAGAGAGAGAGAGAGAGAGAGAGAGAGAGAGAGAGAGAGAAAGAGAGAGAAAGAAGGGAGGGAGAGAGAAAGAGAGAGGAAGGGGGAGAGGGAGGGAGAGAGAAAGGGAGAGGAAGGGAGAGAGAGAGAGAGAAAGAGAGAAAGAGAGAGAAAGAGAGAAAGAGAGAAAGAGTATGTAATTTGGTTTTGAAATTAGGTTTTGATTTTAATTTAGTTTTGGTTTTGGTTAACCGGTTAAAAACTGGTTTTTTTAATTTGGTTTTGGTTAACCAATTCAAAAAAATATGGATATGGTTTTTAAATTGTTTCGTTAAACTGGCTAACCAAAATGTGGTTATGATTTTTTAACCGGTTAACCACATTTTGGTTTTTTTATGAACTCCCTTCAAGAGGAAAGGGATAAACAGTTTGTCTGTTTTGCAGAGTATCTTAGAACATTAGAGATAAAGATCCTTTTTGCAGAAACTCTTGAACAGATACCTTCTTATGCAAAGTTCATGAAGGACATTCTAAGTCATTAGAAGGATTGGAGAGAGACACAAACAGTCTTCTCACTGAGGAATGTAGTACAACCATTCAGAACAGCTTACCAGAGAAGCTTAAGGATCCTGGAAGCTTTATGATACCATGCACTCTAGGTGATGCTTGTACAAGGACAACTCTATGTGACCTTGGAACAAGCATCAACCTAATACCTGCTTCTTTAATAAAGAAGCTCTGTTTGACTGAGGAAGTCAAACCAACCCGCATGTGCCTTCAATTTGCCGATGGATCTATTAAGATACCATCAGGAGTAATAGAGGACATGATTGTCAGGGTTGGACCCTTTGGCTTTTCCACTGACTTTGTGGTATTAGACATAGAAGGGCACAAGAGTGCATCCCTTATCCTAGGAAGACCTTTCCTAGTTACAGGATGAACCCTCATTGATGTTGAAAAATAGGAAGTGACCCTGAGAGTCATTAAGGAAAAGTTCATACTGAATGCTGTCAAAGCTATGCAGCATCCAGATATTCCTAAGGAATGCCTGAGCATCGACTTCATTGATTCCCTGGTGGAAGAGGTCAACATGGCCGAAAGCTTTAAGGACAGGCTTGATGATATCCTTGATGATACTCAGGTTTGATGGCGTTTTTGTGGAAAAATGAATTCCAAACACACAAATCTAACCGACAAGTATACCGGGTCGTATCAAGTAGTAAAACTCACTTAGAGTGAGGTCGATCCCACAGGGATTGATGGATCAAGCTATTTTAGTGGGTGATTAGTTTAGTCAAGCTAACATTGAGTGAATTGTGTGAAATGTAGCCAATAGAAAGTAAATTGCAATGATTCTTAAAGATGCAGAAAGTAAAATTGCAAGTAACTTAAAGAACAAGAAAGTAAAATAGCTGAAACTTAAATTGCAAGAAAAGTAAATTGCATGAAAAGTAAAGGGGCTGGGGTGTTGGAAATTAAAGAGAGCAATAGATCACGCAATTGGAAATTTCAATTGCAGGAAGAATAAATTGGGAGCAATGTATGCAGAGAAGCAAAATTGCAGTGAATAAGAACTTAGAGCAATTGCAGGAAATGTATACTAGAAGCAATGCAACAGAAAGTAAAAATGCTTGAAAGATTAAAAACAGAAAATGACTGATGCTAAATTGCAGCAATTAAAAGGATGTTGAAGATCTCAGGGGTAGAGGAGACTAGAAAACAAGTCTAGATCTGAAGTCCTTCCTTGATCTAACAAGAGAAAAGTTGCAGAGAACTAAAAGAAAGATTGCAGAAGAAGTAAAAAGAAGTTGCAGATAGAGAATCAAAACAGAATTCCTTCCAATCTTAATCCAAAATTTCAAAACAGAAAAGAAGACTAAGAGAGAAAGCAAAATGAAAACTAAAGAGTGCAAAACTCCCTATTGGAGCTGGCCTTCTAATGCTCTAGCAGAGCTCGCCTCCCTTAGTGAAATGAAACTAATGCCTTTATATAGGCTTTTACAAAATGAAAATGATAAATGAAAATGAAATTAAAGATAAATTACAATTAAATGAAATTCCTATTTTATCTATCTCTTGTGCCTTTGAGTGATGATAATGGGCTTTGCTTGCTTTGGATTTGGGTTGAAAATGGCCTCTATTGATTGTTCTTGGTCTTGAGAAGAAACCCGTTTGTGAATCGGGCCATGAACCATTTAAGCTTGAGTCAAAGTTTGAGGCAAACTTTGACTTAAGCTTTTTTAGCAACTGGCCCTTTGTGCTGCCATCCACGTTTGGCTCAAAGTTTGAGGTCAAACTTGAGCTCAAACATGGCTCCTCCCTTGCATCTCTTTTGGCCAACGTTTGACCCAACGTTTGAGGCAAACGTTGGCGCAAACATGGCTCAATTAAATCTTCAATCAGGGACTCTTCTTCATGCTAAAATGGCGCCAACGTTTGACCTCAAGTTTGAGGCAAACGTTGGCGCAAGCTTTTTGGCCTCCTGGGTGAAATTTTTCAAGCCAACGTTTGACCTCAAGTTTGAGGCAAACGTTGGCGCAAGCTTTTTGCTTCCCTGGGTGATGTTTTTGCAAATCAACGTTTGACCATGTTCATTCATTTATTCATTGGCAATTAAAAATCATGCATGCATTAATTAATTAATTAATAAAGCCAAGTGCATTAACGTTGAAAGGGCTTGATATGTTCTTTTGCCAATTGGCTTTAATATTGCATGCTTTTATTGGCTTTATTAATTAATGCCAATGTATTAATGTAGCATTCATTCTTTAATGATCAAATGCTTTATACATGCATTAATTTTTATTAGCAATGCTAATTAATGAACTTGAACGTTCATTCATGTAATGCCATTATTTATTGGCTTGAATGCATGCATAAGGCATATATATCATGCCATGGCTTCATGTTAATGGACCACGCCTTTAAAAGCGTGGCCTAAGATTCCAAAGTGTGCCTCAATTCCAAAATGTGCCCAAAATGCCTCTTTTCTTTTTTTTTTAAGCTTATTTTGTGCTCTTTTGCTTCTTTTTCTTCTTATTTCCTACAAAATTTATAAAATCAAAAGATCAAGGAAATATACCATTTAAGCACAAAAGAATGCAATAACTAAGCACTAATTATAAATTTCTTGTATAAAAAAAGCATAGAAAAACATGACATGGTGACATATTATCACAACACCAAACTTAAACCTTGCTTGTCCCCAAGCAAGAAAAGAGTCATGCGATAAAGATTGACAATCCAAGGTAAGAAGGATAGCAAGTAAATGTTCATGGTTAGCTAGTTTTCTATGTATTCTACAATCACAAAAGAAATGTAAATGATTGATGCTTCCATCTAGCTCAATTTATGAAATCTTTTTCTTATATTTCTTCCTTGAAGCAAGCTTTTGATTTTCTTATTAGCTTCTCCTTTTGGGTGCTTTCCCCCATGAGTTGATAACAAAGCTACGACTTCTAAATGCTTTGTTTTCAAGTATTACCACTTGATACATAAGCACCACAAGCATTTAATTAGAGGACTTCATTAAGCTCATTTGTTTCTTTTCTTAACTCTCTAATCATTGATGCTCAGAGCCTTGAGCCTTGAGGGAGTGCTTTTGCACTTTGAGCCTAACCTTGACTTCTAAGTGTTTTGTTTTCAAGCATTTGGCTTGATACATAAACACCACAAGCACTTAACAATTGAATTGTCATTGGTACTCAGAGCGTTCAGCTTTCTCATTCTTTCCCTTTTTCTTTCTTGCCTTAATTTGTAATTGCTTTTTTAAGGTTTTCATGATTTCAAAAGATTTCACAAAATGTCCTAGATGAAAACTTCAATTAAATAAAATCTAATGCAATTGAGCAACAATTAACCATACTAGCCTTCCAATACTTGTATGCACATGCTAAGTTCTTCTTTAATGCCTTGTTTGTTTATGATCATGATACTTTAATGCTTTGAACTTTACAAAACTCAAGTTGATAGTCATAATGGCATGGCAACATGTTACAAATCAAGATGCAGGCTATGCTTATCCATACCACACATGTAAACAGGGAAGATAAAGACAATCATGCAATTTAAGTGCTGGAAACAAATGAGAGGAAAAGGAACTTTACAACCTTGCAGTTCATCTTCTCTATTGTTGTCATTTTCCTCCCATTCTTCCCTTTCCCTTGCCAAACTCAGAATGCTTGCTCATCCTCAAGCAACAATTAGAACAATGGCTATGGGGCTAAGATGGATCATGAATGTCTTACATAATGAAATGTTAGTAACACATGTGTTTTGAACAAGCAAAATTAAAGATATCAAGGCACAAGAGACAGAGACATTTTGATTGCATAGATAAGAAGGTGTGCATAATACATTGCATAAAAGATAAGTGGCACACCAAACTTAGTGTGACACTTTCACTTGGAATTGATGCAAGTATCTTGTAAGGATTAGAACCAAATTTTGTTGCATAGAAACACCAAACTTAGAATGCAACCACATGTCAATTTATTTAAAATAAAACTAAACGAAAGAAACTGTTATATGTTAAATACAATCACCAAGTTAAGAATCTGTCATGAATAAAGCTCTCTTGGTAGTGTATTAACAAACACAGTAAATAAAAGAAAGCATTTAAAACAAGGAAATGACTAAAAACAAAGAGAAAACTAAAATTGTCTAACTAAAAGAAAGATAACAATGCAAAGAACATTATGATGATGCAAACAAGTGGTGTTGCTGAATGATTTGCATAGAAAAATAAGTGACACACCAAACTTAGAATCTTGGTGTGTCACTTTCATTTTTTTGATTTGATGCAATCATCTAAAAAGATTGAAAACAATTTGTTGCAAGGCAACACCAAACTTAGAATGTAACCATATGCCAATTTATTGAATTTAAACAAAGCAAAGAAAAAGAAAACAAAGCAGAGAAGAAATGTTACCTATGGTTGGGTTACCTCCCAACAAGTGCTCTTTTAGTGTCATTAGCTTGACATGTTGTTCTTCACTTTCTTCCTCTTCTTCCAATTTGTTAAGAGGAATGACCTCAAAGGAGGGAAGGATTCAGCTAGTGTCCCTTGTCTTGGCCTTTCCTCAGCAAGCTTCCTTTTGCAAATGGCTTGATTGATCTTGCTTGCTGGATTAGGGACAAAATTGGTGTTCTTGCTAGTTGCCTTTACTTCTTTGGATTCAAGACTTGGTTGCTGTGTGATTATTGGAGTTTTGTATTCATCCAGAGCCTTTTGAATTGGTGGTTCCATGAGCTTTTCCTCTATGTACTTCTCTGCTTCACTTGAGTTTGGAATTCTTTGGTTGTCTTTCTCACTTTCTTGCTCCTCCACTCCTTTCTTTGCACCCAACATTTGACTTAATAGTTTTTTTATGGAGGAGGTTTGTTGATCTTCCCAACATTTCTTTATCTCCTCTTCATATCTTTCAATCATAGATTCAATTGTTGAGCCGTTTTGTTTCAATGAGGTTTGAGAGAGTTGTGAGTTTTCATGTTCCCTTGTCATCTCAAGTGGCCTCTGTGAATATGCAAGTTCAGGTTCAAATGTTTTCACCACCCCTTTTTTTTTTCACTAAAAATTCACTTGACTCAGTAGCCTCTTCCTCTTGTTTTTCCTCCATCTTCGTTGCACTCACCAATTGAGCTAGCTGCACTTCCATGTTTTTGAGGGAGTTTTCTTATTCTTTCCAAACTTTCGTTGTCTTCTCCTCATATCTTTTGAGCATGGATTCAAACTTTGAGAACCTTGCGTGGTTCATGGAAGTTTGTGTGGGTGGTGAGTTTTGAAAGGGGCTTTCTGTTGAAGCATGGTCAAGTGATGATAACTTTAGATGAATATCATATGGAGCATTAGAATTCCCTTCCCAGCCACCATTAGAATCATGACTTGCATCATTTTGTGGTGGAAGTAAATATTCCATATGGTTTTCTTGCTCATCTTGTGTCTCTGAAGCAAATCTCCATGAATTGGAGTACTCAGAATGTGTATTCTCTTGGTGATATTCCCAGCCACCATTAGAGATTGGTGATGGTGGGTAATATCCCATAAAACATGTTTGATCACAAGATGAGTTGAACTCCATTTGAGTTTTGTAACACACACAACCAAGGAAAATTGAAATTACTCATATCAGATATGAGAATTTCTTAGTGAGGCAAAAACTCAAACACCTTGGTTTCAACTTAGAACAGAGAACAAAAATAAAGAAAATGCTTGATCTAGACTTCTCACCCACTTAATCATTATTGATCTAAATCAATCCCCGGCAACGGCGCCAAAAACTTGATGGTGTTTTTGTGGAAAAATGAATTCCAAACACACAAATCTAACCGGCAAGTATACCGGGTCGCATTAAGTAGTAAAACTCACTTAGAGTGAGGTCGATCCCACAGGGATTGATGGATCAAGCAATTTTAGTGGGTGATTAGTTTAGTCAAGCTAACATTGAGTGAATTGTGTGAAATATAGCCAACCGAAAGTAAATTGCAATGATTCTTAAAGATGCAGAAAGTAAAATTGCAAGTAACTTAAAGAACAAGAAAGTAAAATAGCTGAAACTTAAATTGCCAGAAAAGTAAATTGCATGAAAAGTAAAGGGGCTGGGGTGTTGGAAATTAAAGAGAGCAATAGATCACGCAATTGGAAATTTCAATTGCAGGAAGAATAAATTGGGAACAATGTAAGCAGAGAAGCAAAATTGCAGTGAATAAGAACTTAGAGCAATTGCAGGAAATGTAAACTGGAAGCAATGCAACAGAAAGTAAAAATGCTTGAAAGATTAAAAACAGAAAATGACTTATGCTAAATAGCAGCAATTAAAAAGATGTTGAAGATCTCAGGGGTGGAGGAGACTAGAAAACAAGTCTAGATCTCAAGTCATTCCTTGATCCAACAAGAGAAAAGTTGCAGAGAACTAAAAGAAAGATTGCAAAAGAAGTAAACAGAAGTTGCAGATAGAGAATGAAAACAGAATTCCTTCCAATCTCAATCCAAAATTTCAAAACAGAAAAGAAGACTAAGAGAGAAAGCAAAATGAAAACTAAAGAGTGCAAAACTCCCTATTGGAGCTGGCCTTCTAATGCTCTAGTGGAGCTCGCCTCCCTTAGTGAAATGAAACTAATGCCTTTATATAGGCTTTTACAAAATGAAAATGAAAAATGAAAATGAAATTAAAGACAAATTACAATTAAATGAAATTCCTATTTTATCTATCTCTTGTGCCTTTGTGTGATGATAATGGGCTTTGCTTACTTTGGATTTGGGTTGAAGATGGCCTCTATTGATTGTTCTTGGTCTTGAGAAGAAACCCGTTTGTGAGTCGGGCCATGAAACATTTAAGCTTGAGTCAAAGTTTGAGGCAAACTTTGACTTAAGCTTTTTTAGCAGCTGGCCCTTTGTGCTGCCATCCACGTTTGGCTCAAAGTTTGAGGTCAAACTTGAGCTCAAACGTCGCTCCTCCCTTGCATCTCTTTTGGCCAACGTTTGACCCAACGTTTGAGGCAAACGTTGGCGCAAACGTGGCTCAATTAAACCTTTAATCAGGGACTCTTCTTCATGCTAAAATGGCGCCAACGTTTGACCTCAAGTTTGAGGCAAACGTTGGCGTAAGCTTTTTGGCCTCCTGGGTGAAATTTTTCAAGCCAACGTTTGACCTCAAGTTTGAGGCAAACGTTGGCGCAAGCTTTTTGCTTCCCTGGGTGATGTCTTTGCAAATCAACGTTTGACCATGTTCATTCATTTATTCATTGGAAATTAAAAATCATGCATGCATTAATTAATTAATTAATAAAGCCAAGTGCATTAACGTTGAATGGGCTTGATATATTCTTTAGCCAATTGGCTTTAATATTGCATGCTTTTATTGGCTTTATTAATTAATGCCAATGTATTAATGTAGCATTCATTCTTTAATGATCAAATGCTTTATACATGCATTAATTTTTATTAGCAATGCTAATTAATGAACTTGAACGTTCATTCATGTAATGCCATTATTTATTGGCTTGAATGCATGCATAAGGCATATATATCATGCCATGGCTTCATGGTAATGGACCACGCTTTTAAAAGCGTGGCTTAAGATTCCAAAGCGTGCCTCAATTCCAAAATGTGCCCAAAATGCCTTTTTTCTTTTTTTTTAAGCTTATTTTGTGCTCTTTTGCTTCTTTTTCTTCTTATTTCCTACAAAATTTATAAAATCAAAAGATCAGGGAAATATACCATTTAAGCACAAAAGAATGCAATAATTAAGCACTAATTATAAATTTCTTGTATAAAAAAAGCATAGAAAAACATGACATGGTGACATGTCATCAAGCTTGATTCAGAGGAACTTCTAAAAACATCTGCGGAAAAGGAGAAGCCTCCTAAGCTTGAGCTTAAGCCATTACCTTTCTCCCTGAAATATGCATTTCTTGGAGAAGTAGATACCTATCCTGTAATCATAAGCTCTACCTTAGAGCTACAGGAAGAAGAGGCACTAATTCAAATGCTCAAAACACATAGGACTGCCCTTAGATGGACTATAAGTGACCTTAAGGGCATTAGCCCTACCCGATGTATGCATAAAATCCTGTAGGATGATAATGCCAAACTAGTAGAGCAACCACAAAAGCGATTGAATCCAGCCATGAAGGAAGTAGTGCAGAAGGAGGTCACTAAACTCTATGTGGCTGGGATTATTTATCCCATTTCTAACAGCCCATGGGTGAGCCCTATCCAGGTTGTTCCTAAGAAGGGAGGAATGACAGTGGTTCACAAGGAAAGGAATGAACTGATCCCAAAAAGGACAGTTACAGGGTGGCGTATGTGCATTGATTATAGAAGACTCAATGACGCCACCAGGAAAGATCACTTTCCTTTACCCTTCATTGACCAAATGCTAGAAAGACTAGCAGGTCATGCTTTTTATTGTTTCCTGGATGAATATTCCAGGTACAATCAAATAGCAGTAGATCGACAGGATCAAGAGAAGACGGCATTCACATGTCCTTCGGGCGTGTTCACCTATAGACGAATGCCATTTGGATTGTGCAATGCACCCGCTACTTTTCAGAGATGTATGTTACCCATCTTCTCTGACATGGTAGAGAAGTTCTTTGAAGTATTCATGGATGACTTCTCTGTTTATGGAGATTCATTTGACTCCTGTCTTGATCATCTGACCTTGGTCTTGAAAAGATGCCAAGAAACAAACCTAGTTCTAAACTGGGAGAAATGCCACTTCATGGTAACTGAAGGCATTGTTCTTGGGCATTGGATCTCAAACAAAGGGATAGAAGTGGATCAAGCTAAGGTGGAAGTGATCGAACGCTTGCCTCCACCTACTAGTGTTAAGGCTGTCAGAAGCTTCCTAGGACATGCAGGCTTCTACAGGCGGTTCATAAAAGATTTTTCTAAAATTGCCAAACCTCTATGCAATCTCTTGGCCACTGATGTTCCATTCGTCTTTGACCAAGAATGCCTACATGCCTTTGAAATCTTGAAGGACAAGCTTGTCGGTGCTCCTATTATCTCTGCACCCAACTGGGACTTGCCATATGAGCTAATGTGTCATGCAAGTAATGATGCCATTGGCGCAGTCCTAGGTCAGAGACATGACAAGCTTCTGTATGTCATTTATTATGCTAGTCGCGTATTAAATGATGCGCAAAAAAATTACACTACTACAGAAAAGGAGCTATTTGCAGTGGTTTATGCCATTGACAAGTTTATATCCTACTTAGTAGGATCTAAGGTCATTATTTATACTGACCATGCTGCTCTAAAATATCTACTCACTAAGCAGGATTCTAAACCCAGACTTATAAGATGGGTATTACTCCTGCAAGAGTTTGATATAGAAATTAGAGACAGAAAAGGGACAGAAAATCAGGTGGCTGATCACTTGTCCCGGATTGAGCCAGTAGAAGAGACTTCTTCTTCTTCCACTGAAATATCCGAATCCTTTCCAGATGAGCAACTCTATGCCATCTGAACAGTACCTTGGTTTGCAGACATTGCAAACTACAAGGATATACGATTCATTCCCAAAGAGTTTTCCAGGCAGCAAGCCCGAAAACTCATGCATGATGCAATATATTACCTATGGGATGAGCTATATTCTTTTAAGAGATGTGGTGCGGTATTTATAACCCACTAACTTACCGGCAAGTGCACCGGGTCGTACCAAGTAATACCTTACGTGAGTAAGGGTCGATCCCACGAGGATTGATAGATTAAGAAACAATAGTATTTGATAGGCTTAGTTAGACAAATAGAAAAGAGTAATTGAGAGTTCAAAAGCATTAAACAATAAAGAAGAGTTTGAAGACAGGCAGGTGAATAAGTTGGGAGTAAAATATTGAGAAGACAGTTAAGGTTTCATAGTTATCTATTTTTCCGGATTAACTTTTCTTACTAACTATTTTAATTATGTAGGATTTAATTTATGGAAAACTATATGTGACTAGACCCTAATTCCTTAGACCTTCCTAGTCTCCTCTAAAATTCATTAGCTGCTAATTCCTTAGTCAATTAATTCCAATTAGAAGGTGATGATCAAATTCTAGTTTATATGCCACAAAAACTCTAATTACCCAAAAATAAAACGTTTATACGTCACGTATCCCATTAAATCCATATAATTAAAATTTAGAAGAATATGTTTTCAAGCTGTTGTTCAAGTAAAGAGCTTTTCCAAGTTTTACAAGGACGCATGTAGAAAAAGGGTCATACTTCTGTTCAACCCAAATTCATAAGATGAAGAGCGAGAACAATTCTTAAATTATAAATCCATGCATAAATTAAAATAGAAAAAGCAAAAAAATTAATCCATAGAAATAGATAGAGCTCTTAACCTTAACAATGGATGATTATTTGCTCATGGTTCAGAGTAGAAAATAAGGATTCTAATAAAATGTATTTTGGTAGTCTGGGATTGAATAATGTTGAGGTGGTATCCCTCTATTTATATCTAATCCTAATTAATTTAAAATCTATCTTTAAAACTAAAATAATATCTTTTCCTATTTTTAAAATTTGAATTTAAATTAGAATTAATTATAGCAATCAGCAAATCTTCAATTGATGGATGGGGACCACTTGGCTTCACTAGGATCCACACCTAACTTGGGCTTGGCAGCATGAATTGGAGTTTAGTTGAGTGAAGCTGCACCTAACTTGGGCTTTAGTGTGCCTAACTTGAAGTGGGCAGGACCAATCTCGCGTATTGTTGTTGTGTCTTGCGCCTAACTTGAGAAATCTCAAGTTAGGTGCAGCCTTGGCAGCGAGTTCGGAGAAGAAGTATGGACTATTATATATCGTTGGAAATCTCTGGAAGTTAGCTTTCCAACGCCACTGGAATCACGTCCATCGGATCTCTGTAGCTCGAGTTTTTCAGATTTGAGTGCAGAGAGGTCAGGGTTGACAGCATCATTCGCCTTCATCTCTTCTTCTGCATAAACTCCATCAAATCCAGCTGAATGCTACCTAAAATAAATAGAATTACACAAGACAAAAAGTAGTATCTATAGTGACTAAAAGATAATTAATTCTTGATTAAACTCAACAATTTAAATGCAAATTCACTAGGAAAAGATAGGAAAGATGCTCACGCATCACAACACCAAACTTGAACTGTTGCTTGTCCTCAAGCAACCAGAACTAATATAAGCTTAGGATGTGAATTTGCATGAGAATGAGAGTTCGATTAAGCTCATGTCTCTTCTTATAGTGGGGTTTACAACTGCAATCCTGAATAGTTTTGGCATCTCACTTTATCCTTTGAAGTTCAGAATGATTGGCATCCATAGGAACTCAGAATTCAAATAGTGTTATTGATTCTCCTAGTTCAGTATGTTGATTCTTGAACACAGCTACTTTATGAGTCTTGGCTGTGACCCTAAGCATTTTTTTTTCCAGTATTACCACTGGATACATAAATGCCACAGACACATAGCTGGGTGAACCTTTTCAGATTGTGACTCAGCTTTGCTAGAGTCCCCAGTTAGAGGTGCCCAGACCTCTTAAGTACACTCTTTTTGCTTTGGACCACGACTTTAACCGCTCAGTCTCAAGCTTTTCACTTGACACCTTCATGCCACAAGCATATGGTTAGGGACAGCTTGATTTTAGCTGCTTAGGCCAGGATTTTATTCCTTTGGGCCCTCCTATCCATTAATGCTCAAAGCCTTGGATCCTTTTTATCCTTTGCCTTTTAGTTTGAAGGGTTATTGGCTTTTTCTGCTTGCTTTTCTTTTTTTTATATAAATTTTTTTCGCAAGCTTCGTGCTTTTCACTGCTTTTTCTTGCTTCAAGAATCAATTTTATGATTTTTCAGATTATCAATAACATCTCTCTTTTTTTCATCATTCTTTCAAGAGCCAACAATTTTTAACATTCATAAACTTCACTATCAAAAATATGCATTGTTCATGTCATGCATTCAGAATCACAAAAAATACCACCACATTTAAGTAAATAAGACTATTCTTCAATGTAGACCCACTTTCTCATGCAATATATCACTCCTGTATTTTTTTTATTTGAATTGAAGCTCAGTGAGTAATACATGAGACATCTTTTCAGAATTAAAGCAATAGGGAGAACTAAACTAGTCCTAGGATTCTAACTAATAAAAGATCATGCAACAAACAAAGCAAAAATAGCAGAAAACTGGAACATAATATAGAAAAAGAGGGGAGGAAATAAAAAATGAAAGGAACTCAACCACCTTAGTTATCCTAGCGGTCGTTTATTCTTCAGGTTGTGCTCCTCAGTGAAGATGATTTGCCTCCCTTTTGGTGCCATAGGAATAAACAGAAAACTTCTAAGCGAAGCGTCAACACCAAACTTAAAGGTTTGCTTGTCCTCAAGCAAAGAAGAAATGCATATGACGCGTACGCGTCGGCGACGCTCGCGCGTCGTGTGCTTCTTCTTCTTCTTTTTTTGTGTGTCGTCTGAAGTGTTCGGTTCCTTTTATGAAATAGCTGCATGATTAGAAAATAGTAAAAAATCAATAAAAATCAAATAAGTAATAAAACTACTACTACAAAAAATAACTAAGGATACGAGATTATCGGGTTGCCTCTCGACAAGCGCTTCTTTAACGTCACTAGCTTGACACTTGATTATTGAAGTTTCTTCCTCTTCTTCCAGTTGGTTAAAAGAAATGTCTCCAAGGGGGGAGAGGTGAAAATTAGTGCCCCCTGATATAAATTTCTCCTAACAAGCTTTCTTTTATTGTGATTAACTTGATTCACCTTGCTTGTTGGGGTAGAGGTTGGATTGTTTTTTTTCTGACCTTTTCTTCTTCATGGATATTTTCTTCTGTTTCTTGGTCACAATCCCCTTTTCAGTGCTTTCCTTGGTTATCTTTGCTTCTTTGATTTCAACATGTGGGTGTTGTGTGACGGTTAGAGTATACCCTTCATTAAGAACTTCTTGAATTGGTGGTTCAATAAACTCACCCTCCATGCCACTCTCTGCTTCATTGGAGTGTAGATTCCCATAATTGTTTTAATCCGTTGCAACCTCCTTTGTTTGTGCATCTTCCTTCTATGTTGGTGCATCAACCTCCTTTGTTTTTGCATCTTCCTCTTCTTCCATGTGTGAGGGTGGAAAGTTATCTAATTCACTGGAGTATAAATTCCTTTGATTGATTTCCTCACTTTCTTCCATAGGATCTTGTATTATATCTCTTAGGAAAGAATTTGCTTGCTCCTCTTCCTGTGACTTGATAATCGAATGCACATGTTTCTCTATATTTTTGACACTTGTCTTTATATCATGTATGCATTCTTTCATGAGAAGCTCAAGATCTGATGGTATTTGAAATGAATAAGGAGATGGCGGCTCTTGATATGGATAAGAAGGAGGTGATGGTTCTTGATAAGAGCAAAAAGATGATGGTTCTTGGTATGGATAGGGAGATAGTGGCTCTTGATATGGGTAGAAAGATAATGGTTCTTGATATGGATAGAGAGGTGGTGGTTCTTAGTATGAATATGGAGATGGTGGTTCTTGATATGAATAGAGAGGTGGTGGCTCTTGATAGTTAGAACATGGAGCACTGAAGTGTCTTTGGTTTTGACCTTGCCAACTAAAATTTGGATAGTTCCCCCATTCATAATTATATGAATCACTACTCGAGTGTGAGTAGTAACCCATATGATCTCTCTCCATTATTTTTCCTTAGCACAAAACACCAAACAGAATTAAACACACCATGTGGTAAACAGGAAAGTAAAGAAGAAAGAACAGAAAGAAAATTTAAACTCAATAGATAAAATAACTAGGAAGAATAAAACAACTACGGGAACACCAAACTTAATTTCAGAAATTGAGAAAGAAAAAAATAATGGTTTAACTGAAAATTTTTTTTTTTTTGGAAATTAAAGACGGAAATAAAATAAAACTAATAAAATATAGGAATTTTTTTTTATTTTTATAATGAACAGAAACAAAACGAAAATAAAAGAAAATAAAAATAAAAAGGAAAAATAAAAAAAATAGAAATGACCTAAAGTTTTGAAAAGAAAAAAAATAAAAGGAAGTGAAATCAACAGTGGGACAGGGAAACCAAAACGAAAAGCAAGGAAAAAAACAAAGAAAAAAATGAAAATAGAAATTAATAATATTAAAATAAAACTAATTAAAAGAAAAATTATTTAATCTAAGCAATCAAACAACTTATAGTTGTTAATCACAGTCAATCCCCGGCAACGGCGCCAAAAACTTGGTGCGGTATTTGTAACCCACTAACTTACCGGCAAGTGCACCGGGTCGTATCAAGTAATACCTTACGTGAGTAAGGATCGATCCCATGAGGATTGATGGATTAAGCAACAATAGTATTTGATAGGCTTAGTTAGACAAACAGAAAAGAATAATTGAGAGTTCAAAAACATTAAACAATAAAGAAGAGTTTGAAGACAGGCAGGTGAATAAGTTGGGAGTAAAATATTGAGAAGACAGTTAAGGTTTCAGAGTTATCTATTTTTCCGGATTAACTTTTCTTACTAACTATTTTAATTATGTAGGATTTAATTTATGGCAAACTATATGTGACTAGACCCTAATTCCTTAGACCTTCCTAGTCTCCTCTAAAATTCATTAGCTACTAATTCCTTAGTCAATTAATTCCAATTAGAAGGTGATGATCAAATTCCAGTTTATATGTCACAAAAACTCTAATTACCCAAAAATAAAAGGATTATATGTCACGTATCCCGTTAAATCCAGATAATTAAAATTTAGGAGAATATGTTTTCAAGCTGTTGTTCAAGTAAAGAGCTTTTCCAAGTTTTACAAGAACGCATTTAGAAAAAGGGTCATACTTCCGTTCCACCCAAATTCATAAGATGAAGAGCGAGAACAATTCTTAAATTATAAATCCATGCATAAATTAAAATAGAAAAAGCAATAAAATTAATCCATAGAAATAGACAGAGCTCCTAACCTTAACAATGGAGGATTAGTTGCTCATGGTTCAGAGTAGAAAATAAGGATTCTAATAAAATGTATTTTGGTAGTCTGGGATTGAATAATGTTGAGGTGGTATCCCTCTATTTATATCTAATCCTAATTAATTTAAAATCTATCTTTAAAACTAAAATAATATCTTTTCCTATTTTTAAAATTTGAATTCAAATTAGAATTAATTATAGCAATCAGCAAATCTTCAATTGATGGATGGGGACCACTTGGCTTCACTAGGATCCACACCTAACTTGGGCTTGGCAGCATGAATTGGAGTTTAGTTGAGTGAAGCTGCGCCTAACTTAGGTTTTAGTGCACCTAACTTGGGCTTTAGTGCGCCTAACTTGAAGTGGGCGGGACCAATCTCGCGTATTGTTATTGTGTCTTGCGCCTAACTTGAGAAATCTCAAGTTAGGTGCAGTCTTAGCAGCGAGTTTGGAGATGAAGTATGAACTATTATATATCATTGGAAAGCTCTAGAAGTTAGCTTTCCAACGCCACTGAAATCACGTACATTGGATCTCTTTAGCTCGAGTTATTCAGGTTTGAGTGCAGAGAGGTCAAGGTTGATAGCATCATTCACCTTCATCTCTTCTTCTGCAGAAACTCCATCAAATCCAGCTGAATGCTACCTAAAATAAATAGAATTGCACAAGACTCAAAGTAGTATCCATAGTGACTAAAAGATAATTAATTCTTGATTAAACTCAACAATTTAAATGTAAATTCACTAGGAAAAGATAGGAAAGATGCTCACGCATAAAAATGCTCGGATGGAATAATCCGACACTGTGTGTCTGAAGAAGAGGCACAGAGAATTCTATGGCATTGCCATAGCTCTTACTATGGAGGACATTTTAGAGGTGAGCGGACAGCCACTAAGGTACTCCAAAGTGGCTTTTACTGGCCTACTCTCTTTAAGGATTCTAGAGAGTTCTTCCGTAACTGTGATAGTTGCCAGAGGACTGGCAATCTTCCCCATGGTCACAGCATGCCTCAGCAAGGATTCCTAGAGATTGAGTTGTTTGACGTATGGGGCATAGATTTTTTGGGAGCCTTCCCGCCTTCACACTCAAATATCTACATCCTTGTGGCAGTAGATTATGTGTCTAAATGGGTAGAAGCAATAGCAACACCCACTAATGACACTAAAGTAGTAATTAAGTTCCTCTAAAAGAATATTTTCAGCAGGTTTAGTGCCCCCAGGACACTAATCAGTGATGGAGGAACTTATTTCTGCAACAGATAGCTGGATTCTGTTTTAAGCCGATACGGAGTTCGCCATAAAGTAGCAACACCGTATCATCCCCAAACTAATGGGCAAGCTGAAGTCTCAAATAGAGAACTAGAGTGAATCCTAGAGAAGACAGTAAGTGCCTCTAGAAAGGATTGGGCTAGAAAGCTTGATGATGCTCTGTGGGTATACAAAATAGCTTTCAAAACCTCCATTGGAACTTCACCATATCAGTTAGTATATGGGAAGTCCTGTCATTTGCCAGTGGAACTAGAACACAAAGCCTATTGGGCTACTGGGTTCCTCAACCTTAATGCTAAAGCAGTAGGGGAGAAATGACTGCTCCAACTAAATAAGTTGGATGAATTCCGCTTAGAAGCATTTGAAAATGCAAAAATCTATAAGGAAAAGGCAAAGAGGTGGCATGACAAAAAGCTAGCTTCCAGAGTCTTTGAACCAGGATAGAAAGTCATGCTATTCAATTCAAGACTCAAACTATTCTCTGGAAAACTTAAATCCCGTTGGATAGGACCGTTTGTTATTACCAAGGTATCACCTTACGGACACATAGAACTTTAAGGTAAAGAAACCAGGTTCACTGTCAATGGACAAAGGGTTAAGCATTACCTTGAAGGAGATATAGAACCAGGAGGCTCAACACTGCTACTAAGTTAAGTACAGTGAAGTCCAGCTAAAGACATTAAAAAAGAACTTTTTGGGAGGCAACCCAATAAATACTCATACTTTATTAATTTTTCTAGTTTTCATTAATTTTATTTTTAATTAATTTTTAATTATATTTTAAGTTATTTTTAGTGTTATTGATCTTGTACAGTGGTTAAACAAAGACAGAATGATACAGAACAGCAAACAGAATACCCTGGAGTAAAGAGCTTTCTGGTGCTTAAATGCCAGTAAGGATAGGAGATTGAGTGTTTAACACCCATGGAGACAGCAGGCCCGCCAGCCAGGAGGCCCTGGCTGGGCGTTTAACGCCCCACAGGGAGGACTACTATGGCGTTAAATGCCAGAATGCTAGCATTCTGGGCGTTTAAACGCCAGCATGGCAGCATAGTGGTAACTTCAATTTTTCAATCTTATCTTGATTCAACTCATCTTCATTCAATTTAATTTAAAAAATTCTTTAATTTTTCTATCAAATCTTATTCAAATATCTCAATTTCAATTTAATTTTAAAATTAAAACATATTTTATTTATTTTTCAAATCCTTTTCAAAATTGCATAACTTTTACAACTTGCTTTCAAAATCTTTCAAAATCTTTTTATCTTGTTCATATCTTTTTTAAATCCATTTAATATCTTGCTTTTAATGCCTTTTCTATCCTCTTAAAAATCTTTTCTTATCTTTTAAACCTAACAGCTTATCTTGTTTTATTTTATTTTTTTAAAAAATATTTATCTTTTATCTTCATCTTTTATCTTTATCTTTTATTTTTTTAGAAAATCCCTTCCCCCTTCCCTATATATATGCATCTCGTGCCCCCTCCATTACTCATCACCTCTCATTCTAATTCTCCCTTATCTTCCCCTCTTCTATTCTCTTTTCTACTTCTTTCTTTCTTACTTTTTGCTCGAGGATGAGCAAATTTTTAAGTTTCGTATGGTAGGAGCCCTATTCCCTCATCAAGAATTCAATCTCATGGCTCCAAGAAGTGGCAAGACCGCCCCAAAGAACAAGAAAGAAGACAACTCAATAGTTGTTTTCAAACCTGTTCGATTTTTCACCAAGGAACATGAAGAACATTATCATAAGATAATGAGCAAAAGGCCAGTAATCCCTGAAGTGGGGTTTAACCTTATAGAAGAAGAATACCTAGAGATCCAATAGCAGATTCGAAGGAGAGGATGGGATATTCTAAGTGGTCCTCAGTCCAAAGTTGGATATAACATGGTCCGTGAATTCTATGCAAATTTGTGGATGACAGATAAGCAAAAGAAAGATGGAATAAAAATTCATACTTTTCGCACCATGGTCAGAGGGAGGATTATATACTTTCATCTAGACAGGATGAGGGAAGTCTTCAAACTACCTCTGCAAAGAGATGACCGTGAGTCAAACAACAAGAGGGTTATAGCCAACTGAAAGCTGGATCAAGTCCTAGAGGACATATGCCTACCTGAAACCCAATGGATTGAAAATACCAAAGGGGAGCCATGCTAGCTGAAAAGGGTAAACCTCAAGCCTGTTGCTAGAGGATGGCTAGACTTCATTGTGCATTTTATACTCTTCACAAGTAACCGTTCTGAAGTCAATATTGATAGAGCAGTAATGATTCACTGCATCATGACGGGGAATGAGGTGGAAGTCCACCAAATAATCCCCCGTGAGATTTACAAGCTATCAAACAGGGATTCCACTAGAGCCATGTTGGCTTATCCAAATCTCATCTTCCGCCTATGCTAAGAGGCTAAGGTTATGATTCCATCAGACCACTTTATTTCAGTGGAGAAACCAATCACCAAGCAGGTGATGGAGAGTTCCAAGATAGAAGATGATAACCTAAAGAGGAAGGAACCTGAGCTTTCCCAAGAGATCCCTCTAATGGAGTACTGGGAACAGCTGAAGGCTTCTGTAATTCACTTACAAAGCATGCTAGATCAGCTCAAAGAGGAGAAGAAAGATCAGACTAGCATGATTTGCAAACTGATCTAAGAGCAAGAGAAGCAAGGGCATGAGCTTGAGGAGCTGAAGTGCCAGAAGCTCTCTCCTGAAGAACCATGCGCCCCTCAAGGTGAAGAGCCTTGCGCCCTACGGCCTAAAGAAACCATCATCCCCCAAGCTGAAGGTTGCTGAGTTTCAACTTTGTGGTTATTCTAATTCCTATTTTTCTATCTCATATATTTCCATCCTAATGTTGCATGATCACTAGTAAAAAAAAATTTAAGTCTTTATTTTTATTTTTATTTTATGTCTTTTAATTTTTAGGATTACATAAGCATTAGTAGTAATTAATTAATTTTTATTTTTCCAATTAGCTATAAATTATTCCTCTTATCATCATTAAACATGAATAAAATAGTAGATTTTTTTTAGAAGAAGTAAAGATTCATAGATTTTTGAGCTTTCCAATAAAGAATAGTTACATTAATTTGATCGGGTTACATTGCTTTAGTTTTCTTAATGAAAGAATAAACAGTGCATATTTGAAGTTGAATTTAATGATGCTAGCTCTTGAAAGAATAAGGAAAAAGGAAAAATATTATTGATAATCTGAAAAATCTAAAAATTAATTCTTGAAGCAAGAAAAAGCAGGGAAAAAAAGAAAGAGAGAGAATATAGAAAAAGCAAAAGAAGTAGAAAAAGCCAATAACCCTTTAGACCAAAAGGCAAGGGTGAAAGGGCCCAAGGCTTTGAGTATCAGCGGTTAGAGAGTGAAAGGTGTCAAGTGAAAAGCTTGAGACTGAGCAGTTAAAGTCGTGGTCCAAAGCAAAAGAGTGTGCCTAAGAACTCTTGATACCTCTCTCTGGGGACTCTAACAAAGCTGGGTAACAATCTGAAAAGGTGATGCCAGGGCATTTTGGCCAGTTTCACTGACCTTTTCTTTACTGTTTTTAGGGTAGTTTCATGCATTTCCTTAGGAAATAAGCTAGTTTTCGGTAGATATTCACTTACATCTTGATTCAAGCATACATTGTGCATTTTACATGATTTCATGAGGATTTTGCATGAATTTAAGGACAAATTGGATGTTGCATTTCCCATGACTTGGACTAGAACTTTGATGCACTTTATTGCTTAATTTCAGGACAAAGGAAGCAAAGAAGAACCACATTAGTGGCTACGTTAGTTGCACTAACGTTAACACTAACGTGGAATGGGAGTAACTTGCAAAGTTAATGAGAAAAGTGATTGCCAATAACGCTCTCGAAGCCATCATTGCCCACGTTAAGAAATAGAGCCAACGTTAGTGACACTTAACATTATCACTAACGTTGAACCAAGATCATGAGTGGCCACGTTACAGTCCATGTTAACCTAGTTAACGTGGCCTCTAACGTTAAGAAGGAAGGGGGGAGCCAACGTTAGTGACACTCAACATTGTCACTAATGTTGGCCAAAGCACATTAAGCCACGTTAACTCCCACGTTAACCTATGCTAACGTGAAGGAACAAAGTGGTCGACAACATTAGTGACACCCAACATTATCACTAACGTTGGAAGAACACAAGCCCCCAAGGAGCCACGTTGACTCCCACGTTAACCTAGTTAACGTGGAAGCTAACGTGAAGAAAGAAGGTGATCGCCAACGTTAGTGACACCCAACATTGTCACTAACGTTGGAAGGAGCCACACATGCCACCATGAGCCACGTTAACTCCCACGTTAACTTAGTTAACGTGGAAGCTAACGTGGATAAGGGAAGGATGAGCCAACGTTAGTGACACTCAACTTTGTCACTAATGTTGGAGATGGCTAGCAAGGCCACGTTAGAAGCCACGTTAACCTAGTTAACGTGGACTCTAACGTGGAGAATAGGGGCAATTTGGAACGTTAGTGACAATGGTAAGTGTCACTAACATTCTCGAAGGATAGCAAGCCTACGTTAAAAGAGCCACGTTAACTAAGTTAACGTGGGCTCTAACGTAGGGAAGGGGGAGGCTTCTCAACGTTATTGGGAAAGTTGAGTCCCAATAACGTGTGCGAAGGACATAGTGGAAACGTTAGTGGCAACATTTGTGCCACTAACGTTGAGGTTAACGTGGCCTTTAACTTTGGTGAGGAACGTTAGTAAAAAAGGTGATTGTCACTAACGTTCTCGAACCCATATTTTCACTGAACGTTAACACCACTAACTTCCTGAGCCAAAGCCCCTGCCCACTTCATACTTTCTCTCTGCAAGTAAAAGCTAAGCCCAATGAAGAAGAGAACTGCTTCCAACTCAAGATCCAAAGGCCCAAGACTTGAAGAATCAACTAAAAGAACAGAAGAGTAGTATATATAGGAGTATCTTTGAAATAATTTGGAGAGTTGGAAATTATAGGGAGACTCTTAACATAGAACTACTCTTTGTATTTACTTTCTCTGCACTTCTAAGTTTTCATGATGTATTCTCAATCTTTGTTTTCATTTTCCAAAGCTATGAACAACTAAACCCCTGTCATTGGGTTAGGGAGCTCTGTTGTAATTTGATGGATCAATACTAGTTTTTATTATTCTTCTTCTATCTTTTCTCTTGATTTTACTTAAAAGCTTTCGATCTTCATCCAATTGAGTAGTTATCTTGAAAAAGAAGCTATTCATACTTGGATCTCTTCTGAACCTTGAAAGAGGAATGAAGAGATCAAGCTAGAAATGCTTTCTCATGCTGGACCAAATTGGGTTTGGATGGATATGTGACTATAATCCTCTCAACACTTGGTTTGGGAAATGCATGTGGTATAATCAGTGACCATACTTCATCTCTTCTCATGAGCAATTGACCAAGGAATTGGCTATTGATGAAGATTTGAGAGATTGAATTGCAAGAGATTGTAATACGATCACTTAAGATTGCCAATGAGATCAATGAGTGCATTGATTGAGGAAGAGATGAAAATGAAATTGATCCGGAGAATGCAACATCTCCTAAGCCCAATGAACTCCCCATTTCTGATCTTACCCATTCTCTTTAATTTCTATTATTTACTTTAATGAGCAATTCCCCCATTCCCATTTACAATTTTGCAATTTACCTTCTGTCATTTACTTTGATGCACTTTATTGCTTAATTTCAGGACAAAGGAAGCAAAGAAGAACCACATTAGTGGCTACGTTAGTTGGACTAATGTTAACACTAACGTGGAATGGGAGTAACTTGCAAAGTTAATGAGAAAAGTGATTGCCAATAACGCTCTCGAAGCCATCATTGCCGACATTAAGAAATAGAGCCAATGTTAGTGACACTTAACATTATCACTAACGTTGAACCAAGATCATGAGTGGCCACATTAACCTAGTTAACGTGGCCTGTAACGTTAAGAAGGAAGGGGGGAGCCAACGTTAGTGACACTCAAAATTGTCACTAACGTTGGCCAAAGCACATTAAGCCACGTTAACCCCCACGTTAACCTAGTTAACGCGGAAGCTAACGTGAAAGAACAAAGTGGTCGACAACGTTAGTGACACCCAACATTGTCACTAACGTTGGAAGAACACAAGCCCCCAAGGAGCCACGTTGACTCCCACGTTAACCTAGTTAACGTGGAAGCTAACATGAAGAAAGAAGGTGATCGCCAACGTTAGTGACACCCAACATTGTCACTAACGTTGGAAGGAGCCACACATGCCACCATGAGCCACGTTAACTCCCACGTTAACTTAGTTAACGTGGAAGCTAACGTGGATAAGGGAAGGATGAGCCAATGTTAGTGACACTCAACTTTGTCACTAACGTTGGAGATGGCTAGCAAGGCCACGTTAGAAGCCACGTTAACCTAGTTAACGTGGACTCTAACGTGGAAAATAGGGGCAATTTGGAACGTTAGTGACAATGGTAAGTGTCACTAACGTTCTCGAAGGATGGCAAGCCTATGTTAAAAGAGCCACGTTAACTAAGTTAACGTGGGCTCTAACGTAGGGAATGGGGAGGCTTCTCAATGTTATTGGGAAAGTTGAGTCCCAATAACGTGTGCGAAGGACATAGTGGAAACGTTAGTGGCAACATTTGTGCCACTAACGTTGAGGTTAACGTGGCCTTTAACTTTGGTGAGGAACGTTAGTAAAAAAGGTGATTGTCACTAACGTTCTCGAACCCATATTTTCACTGAACGTTAACACCACTAACTTCCTGAGCCAAAGCCCCTGCCCACTTCATACTTTCTCTCTGCAAGTAAAAGCTAAGCCCAATGAAGAAGAGAACTGCTTCCAACTCAAGATCCAAAGGCCCAAGATTTGAAGAATCAACTAGAAGAACAGAAGAGTAGTATATATAGGAGTATCTTTGAAATAATTTGGAGAGTTGGAAATTATAGGGAGACTCTTAGCATAGAACTACTCTCTGTATTTACTTTCTCTGCACTTCTAAGTTTTCATGATGTATTCTCCATCTTTGTTTTCATTTTCCAGAGCTATGAACAACTAAACCCCTGTCATTGTGTTAGGGAGCTCTATTGTAATTTGATGGATCAATACTAGTTTTCATTATTCTTATTCTATCTTTTCTCTTGATTTTACTTGAAAGCTTTCGATCTTCATCCAATTGAGTAGTTATCTTGAAAACGAAGCTATTCATACTTGGATCTCTTCTGAACCTTGAAAGAGGAATGAAGAGATCAAGCTAGAAATGCTTTCTCATGCTGGACCAAATTGGGTTTGGATGGATATGTGACTATAATCCTCTCAACACTTGGTTTGGGAAATGCATGTGGTATAATCAGTGACCATACTTCATCTCTTCTCATGAGCAATTGACCAAGGAATTGGCTATTCATCAAGATTTGAGAGATTGAATTGCAAGAGATTGTAATTCGATCACTTAAGATTGCCAAGGAGATCAATGAGTGCATTGATTGAGGAAGAGATGAAAATGATATTGATCCAGAGAATGCAACATCTCCTAAGCCCAATAAACTCCCCATTTCTGATCTTACCCATTCTCTTTAATTTCTGTTATTTACTTTAATGAGCAATTCCCCCATTCTCATTTACAATTCTGCAATTTACCTTCCGTCATTTACTTTCAGATCTATAATTCTAGCATTTACTTTCCTGTCAATTACCTTCCCACCATTTTATTTTCTGCAATTCTCAACTCAAATTCTGGATTCGCTCAACTAGAACAGTCCTCTAATTAAAGTTGCTTGATCAATCAATTCTTGTGGGATTCGATCTCACTCTATTGTGAGTTTTTACTTGACGACAAATTCGGTACACTTGCCGAAGGGAATTTGTTGTGAGACAAGTTTTCCGTGCATCAAGTTTATGGCGCCGTTGTCGGGGATTGATTGTGCATCAACAATGATTAGATTGGAGGATAACTAGATTGAGCATTTTATTTTTGTTTGATTTAAATTTCTGTTTGAGTCATTTACTTTCTGTTTTAGATAACTTCTTCCCTTTTCCCTTACTTTTTCTTTGTTATTTACTATTCATCTCACTAACCCACTAACTATTTGATATATTGCATCACTCACACTAACATTAATTCTGACAGATATACTTTCTGCACCTATTCTCTTTGCTTGTACTTGTTGGTTGTATGACAGGGAGAAGAAGCGGGGCTTCAACTTTCTTTGATTCTGAACCTGAGAGAACCTTCCTTAGACTAAGGAGGGAGGCAAGAGAAAAACATGTAGTTGGTGGTGAAGAAGAGGAGGAACACTTTGAGGAATACTTTGAACCAAACATGGAAGAAAACATGGAAAACCATCATGAAGAAGAGGCTCACAACCATGGCAGAGGAGGTGGAGCAAATCATGCTGGGGAGGAAAGAAGAGTTTTAGGCTCTTACATCAATCCAAACCCAGGGAACTGTGGAAGTAGCATTCAAAAGCCAACCATCCATGCCAACAATTTTGAACTGAAGCCATAGCTCATCACCCTTGTTCAGAACAACTGTTCGTTCGGAGGGAGTGTCCAAGAGGACCCCAATCAACATCTAACCACCTTCCTGAGAATATGTGACACAGTGAAGTCTAATGGTGTTCATCCTTACGCCTATAGACTGCTCTTATTTCCATTCTCACTCAGGGACAAGGCAGCTAAGTGGCTGGAGTCTTTCCTAAGGGAGAGCTTGACAACTTGGGAAGACGTGGTGAACAAAATTTTAGCAAGATTTTACCCTCCTCAACGAATCAATAGGCTAAGAGCTGAGGTCCAAACTTTCAGGCAACAAGATGGTGAGACTCTATATGAAGCATGGGAGAGGTTTAAAGACTTAACAAGGAGGTGCCCACCAGATATGTTCAACGAATGGGTACAGCTGCACATTTTCTATGAAGGGCTCTCTTATGAGTCAAAGAAGGCCGTAAACCATTCATCCGGAGGATCTTTGAACAAGAAGAAGACTATTGAGGAAGCCATAGATGTCATTGAAACAGTAGCAGAGAACGACTACTTCTATGCTTCTGAAAGAGGGAACACAAGAGGAGTAATGGAGCTAAACAATGTAGATGCTCTGCTGGCCCAAAACAAGCTCATTACCCAGCAGCTAGCTGACCTCACCAAGAAGATGGAGAGGAACCAAGTAGCAGCAGTCTCCACTTCATCAACAACCTAAGAAGGAGTGAATGAAGAAGCAGAGGGTAGTCAGGAGCAAGCCAACTACATTGGGAATTCACTTAGGCAAAACCATGATCCATACTCCAAGACCTACAACCCTGGATGGAGGAATCACCCAAACTTTGGGTGGGGAAATCAACAAGACCAAAGCCTTGATCAAAGACGCCCAAATCCAAACAATGCAGCCACCCAACACTTCACATCTAGACCATATCAACACCCCCATAACAACACCTCCCCACATTCATATCAAGGCCAGAATAACCCTACTCAGCCTGACCTGTCATCATTTGATGAAAGAATCTCAAGGATTGAGAATCTACTTGAAGGCATAAGCAAAGAGATTCAAGATAGTAAAGCATTCCGAGAAGAGGTGATATCCAATATGCAGAATCAGGATGCTGCCATCAAGAAACTTGAGACACAAATTGGCTACTTATTCAAACAAATCCCCCGCCACAACCTTCGCAGCAAGACTAGCTCAACACAAAGGAAGGAGTGTCAGGCTATCACCCTTAGGAGTGGGAAGGAACTGAAGGAAACCCCCCAGAAACCACAAAAAGATGACTCAACTAAAGAGGAAGAAGAGCAAGACGAAGCTCGAGTTCCCACTTTGAATTTACAAAAAGGGGAAGGAGTGCTGAAGCCAGACGCCCCAAGAGTCCCATACCCTCAGCAATTAAGGAAGAAAGGGGATGACAATCAGTTTTCGAGATTTTTGAAAATCTTCAAGAAACTGCAAATCAACATACCCTTTGCTGAAGCAATAGAACAAATTCCACTCTACGCCAAGTTCTTGAAGGAGCTCATGACTAAGAAGAGAAGCTGGAAGAACAACGAGACTGTGATACTAACCGAAGAATGTAGTGCTATCATTCAGCACAAACTACCCCAGAAATTGAAGGATCCCGGGAGTTTTCAAATCCCTTGTATTATAGGAGAAATCACAGTGGAAAAGGCTCTGTGTGACTTAGGAGTCAGCATCAATTTGATGTCAGTAGCTATGATGAGAAAGATGAAGATTGAGGAAGCTAAACCAACAAAGATGGCCTTACAATTGGTAGACAGATCGTTCAAGTTCCCGCATGGCGTCGTAGAAGATTTGCTGGTGAAGGTGGGAGATTTTATCTTCCCAACAGACTTTGTAGTGCTGGACATGCAGGAGGAAGCCAAGGCTTCCATTATTCTGGGAAGGCCATTCTTGGCCACTGCTGGAGCTGTAATTGATGTACAAAAAGGAGATCTCACCCTGAGATTACACAAGGAAAAGATGACGATCAATGTGTTCAAGGCCATGAGTTACCCACCAGAGCAAATGGGAGAATGTAAGAGGTTGGACTCACTTGAAGACACAGTGCAGGAAAGTTTTGAAGAAGAAGAACCTGAAAGTATAATAGAGGAGGAGTCTACGTGTAGTGAAGAGGTTGCAACAGCAGAAAGTCAAATACAAGGTGCACCAAAAGAAGAGAACGAAAAGTCAGAAGCACCCAAACTTGAACTCAAAGCATTGCCACCCTCTCTCAAATATGCGTACTTAGGAGAAGATGAAAACTACCCAGTGATTATAAGCTCCTTCCTCAGCCAAGATCAAGAGGATGAACTGCTCAAAGTACTGCGAAATCACAAAGATGCTATTGGTTGGACTCTTGCTGACTTGAAGGGGAAAAGTTCGGCCATATGTATGCACAAGATACTGCTGGAAGAAGATGCCAAACCATCCATTCAATCCCAAAGGAGGTTGAACCCAATCATGAAGGAAGTGGTACAGTAGGAAGTTATGAAGTTGTAGCAAGGGGGGTAATTTACCCAATCTCAGACAGCCCCTGGGTTAGCCCCGTGCATGTCGTCCCAAAAAAGGGAGGAATTACCATGGTTCCCAATGAGAATAATGAGCTAATTCCTACAAGGACAGTCACAGGATGGCGGATGTGCATAGACTACAGGAAGCTCAACGAGGCTACACGAAAATATCATTTCCCCCTTCCATTCATGGATCAGATGTTGGAAAGACTCGCAGGGCACGCTTATTATTGTTTTCTCGACGGTTATTCAGGATATAACCAAATAGTGGTTGATCCCAGAGATCAAGAGAAAACCTCATTCACTTGCCCATATGGAGTGTTTGCCTATAAGCGCATGCCATTTGGGCTATGTAATGCACCTGTAACTTTCCAACACTGCATGCTTTCTATCTTTTCAGATATGATAGAAAAATTCATTGAAGTTTTTATGGATGACTTCTCGGTATTCGGAGATTCCTTTCCTAGATGCCTACATCACCTCGCCTTGGTATTGAAAAGATGCTAAGAAACCAATCTGGTCTTGAACTGGGAAAAATGTCACTTTATGGTGATAGGAGGAATAGTTCTTGGTCACAAAGTTTCTAACCAAGACATTGAGGTTGACAGAGCCAAAGTAGAACTTATTGAAAAACTGCCTCCACCCAGTGATGTCAGGGCAATTAGGAGCTTTTTAGGGCATGCTGGTTTTTACAGAAGGTTTATTAAAGATTTTTCAAAGATAGCCAAGCCCTTAAGCAATCTGCTTGTATCAGATACACCATTTATCTTTGATGAAACATGCATGTTAGCCTTTGAAAATTTGAAAATGAGGTTGTCCTCTGCTCCTATCATTTCCCCACCTGATTGGAATTTACCGTTTGAAATGATGTGTGATGCATCGGATTTCGCAGTTAGGGTAGTGTTGGGACAGAGGAAAGATAACTTAGTCCACGTGATATACTATGCTAGCAAGGTCCTTAATGATACTCAAAGAAATTATACCACTACTGAAAAGGAGTTGCTAGCAATAGTTTTTGCATTTGACAAGTTTAGATCATACCTCATTGGTGCGAAAGTGATTGTTTTTACAAACCACACAGCACTTAAATATTTGTTTGCCAAGCAAGAATCAAAACCAAGACTAATAAGATGGATCTTATTGTTGTAGGAATTCAATATTGAGATCAGAGACATGAAAGGAGTGGAGAACAAGGGAGCAGATCACTTATCCAGGATTCCTCATAATGAAGGTGGAGCACATGATACAAGTGTAAACGAGCTCTTCCCTGATGAGCAGTTGTTGACAGTTCACAAAGCACCATGGTTCGCAGACATTGCCAACTTCAAGGCATCTGGAGCATTACCTCCAGAGATCAATAAACATCAAAAAAGGAAGCTCATGAATGATGCAAAGTACTTTGTCTGGGATGAGCCATATTTCTTCAAGAAGTGTTCAGATGGAATCCTTAGACGATGTGTTTCGGAAGAAGAAGGACGAGAGGTCCTATGGAACTGCCATGGCTCATGTTATGGAGGCCACTTTGGAGGAGACAGAACAGCAGCAAAGGTGTTACAAAGTGGATTCTTTTGGCCCACCCTTTTCAAGGATGCAAAAGAACTGGTAAGGAGCTGCAATGAATGCCAAAGATCTGGAAACTTGCCCAAAAGAAATGAGATGCCACATAATTTCATCTTGGAACTGGAACTGTTTGATGTGTGGGAAATTGATTTCATGGGACCATTCCCAACCTCATATGCAAGCAATTACATCTTGGTAGCAGTAGATTACGTCTCCAAGTGGGTAGAGGCTATTACAACCCCAACAAACGATAACAAGGTGGTCATGAACTTCCTCAGGAAGAATATCTTTAGCCGGTTTGGAGTCCCACGAGCACTCATCAGTGATGTAGGAAGCCATTTTTGTAACAAACTGGTGCACGAAATTGTGTTGTCCTGTTCTTTGTACTTGTGTGAGAGTAACAATATATAATTGTATTGAATCCTCATTGTGGCTCTATGTGTGGACACAACTCCGTACAACTAACCAGCAAGTGCACTGGGTCATCCAAGTAATACCTTACGTGAGTAAGGGTCGAATCCCACGGAGATTGTTGGTATGAAGCAAGCTATGGTCACCTTGCAAATCTCAGTTAAGTTGACTCATATGGGCTACAATATATTATGTAAATAAAACATAAAGAATAGGGATAGAGATACTTATGTAGATTCATTGGCAGGAATTTCAGATAAGCGAATGGAGATGCTTTTCGTTCCTCAGAACCTCTGCTTTCCTGCTATCTTCATCCAATCAGTCTTACTCCTTTCCATGGCTGGCTTTATGTGATACATCACCACTGTCAATGGCTACTTTCGGTCATCTCTCGGGAAAATGATCCAATGCCCTGTCACGGCACGGCTAATCGTCTGGAGGCATCACCCTTGTCAATGGCTTCATCTTATCCTCTCAGTGAATAATCTGCTCACGCACCCTGTCACGGCACGGCTATTCATCTGTTGGTTCTCGATCATGCGGGAATAGGATTTACTATCCTTTTGCGTCTGTCACTAACGCCCTACAATCGCGAGTTCGGGGCTCGTCACAGTCATTCAATCATTGAATCCTACTCAGAATACCACAGACAAGGTTTAGACCTTCCGGATTCTCTTGAATGCCGCCATCATTCTAGCTTTCGCCACGAAGATTCTGGTTAGGAGATCTAAGAGATATTCGTTCTAGCTTAATTCATGTAGAACGGAAGTGTTTGTCAGGCACGCGTTCATAAGGGAGAAGGATGATGAGCGTCACACATAATCATCACCTTCATCACGTTCTTGGGTGCGAATGGATATCTTAGAAGCGAAATAAGATGAATTGAATAGAAAACAGTAGTACTTTGCATTAATCTTTGAGGAACAGCAGAGCTCCACACCTTAATCTATGGAGTGTAGAAACTCTACCGTATGAAAATACATAAGTGAAAGGTCCAGGCATGGCCGAGAGGCCAGCCCCTCTGATCTAAGAACCAGGCGTCCAAAGATGTCTAATACAATAGTAAGAGGTCCTATTTATAATAAACTAGCTACTAGGGTTTACATGAGTAAGTATTTGATGTATAAATCCAGTTCCGGGGCCCACTTGGTGTGTGTTTGGGCTGAGCTTAAGTGTTGCACGTGCAGAGGCCATTTGTGGAGTTGAATGCCAGTTTCTGTGCCAGTTTGGGCGTTCAACTCTGGTTTTGGATCCTTTTCTGGCGTTGGACGCCAGATTTGGGCAGAAGGCTGGCGTTGAACGCCGGTTTACATCGTCAATTCTTGGCCAAAGTATGGACTATTATATATTGCTGGAAATCCCTGAATGTCTACTTTCCAACGCAATTGGAAGCGCGCCATTTCGAGTTCTGTAGCTCCAGAAAATCCACTTTGAGTGCAGGGAGGTCAGAATCCAACAGCATCAGCAGTCCTTTTTCAACCTCTGAATCTGATTTCTGCTCAAGTCCCTCAATTTCAGCCAGAAAATACCTGAAATTACAGAAAAACACACAAACTCATAGTAAAGTCTAGAAATGTGAATTTAACATAAAAACCAATGAAAACATCCCTAAAAGTAACTAGATCCTACTAAAAACATACTAAAAACAATGTCAAAAAGCGTATAAATTATCCGCTCATCACAACACCAAAGTTAAATTGTTGCTTGTCCCCAAGCAACTGAAAATCAAAATAGGATAAAAAGAATAGAATATACTATAAATTCCAAACTATCAATGAAACATAGCTCCAATCAAATGAGCGGGACTTATAGCTTTTTGTCTCTTGAATAGTTTTGGCATCTCACTTTATCCATTGAGGTTCAGAATGATTGGCATCTATAGGAACTCAGAGTTCAGATAGTGTTATTGATTCTCCTAGTTCAGTATGATGATTCTTGAACACAACTATTTTATGAGTCTTGGCCGTGGCCCTAAGCACTTTGTTTTCCAGTATTACCACCGGATACATAAATGCCACAGACACATAATTGGGTGAACCTTTTCAGATTGTGACTCAGCTTTGCTAAAGTCCCCAATTAGAGGTGTCCAGGGTTCTTAAGCACACTCTTTTTTTTTTTTTTGCTTTGGATCTTGACTTTAACCGCTCAGTCTCAGGTTTTCACTTGACACCTACACGCCACAAGCACATGGTTAGGGACAGCTTGGTTTAGCCGCTTAGACCAGGATTTTATTCCTTTAGGCCCTCCTATCCACTGATGCTCAAAGCCTTGGGATCCTTTTTATTTGCCCTTGCCTTTTGGTTTTAAGGGTTATTGGCTTTTTCTGCTTGCTTTTTCTTTTTCTTTCTATTTTTTTTTTCGCCTATTTTTTTTTTCTTTTTTTGCTGCTTTTTCTTGCTTCAAGAATCATTTTTATGATTTTTCAGATTATCAAATAACATGTCTCCTAGTCATCATTCTTTCAAGGGCCAACATATTTAACATTCTTAAACAACAACTTCAAAAGACATATGCACTGTTCAAGCATACATTCAGAAAACAAGAAGCATTGTCACCACATCAATATAAATAAACTAAGTTCAAGGATAAATTCGAAACTCATGTACTTCTTGTTCTTTTGAATTTAAAACATTTTTCATTTAAGAGAGGTGATGGATTCATAGGACATTTATAACTTTAAGACAAAGTTACTACTACTAATGATCATGTAATGAAGACACAAACATAGATAAGCACATAACATAGAAAACGAAAAACAGAGAAAGTAAGAACAAGGAATGAGTCCACCTTAGTGATGTCCTTGAGCTCTTCTATGTCTCTTCCTTGTCTTTGCTGCTCCTCCTTCATTGCTTTTAGATCTTCTCTGATTTCATGAAGGATGATGGAGTGCTCTTGATGTTCCACCCTTAGTTGCTTCCAATAATTGTGTGGAAGAAAATGTATCCCCTGAGGTATCTCAGGGATCTCTTGAATTGCAGTCAAATGTTCTGCCATTAAGCTATAGAACCTTGATGGAAGCTTTTGTCTTCCCTTTCTTCTTTCTAGAGGTTTCTCTGGTCTTAGGTGCCATCAATGGTTATGGAAAAAAACAAAAAAGCTATGCTTTTACCACACCAAACTTAGAATGTTGCTCGCCCTCGAGCAAAAGAAGAAAGAATGAAGAAGATATGGAGGAGATGGATGGGAGTGTGTATTCGGCCATATGGGTGGGATTGGGTGGGTAAGAGATGTTGAATTTTTGAAGGTAAGTGGGTGTATGGGTGTGAGTGGTAAATGGAAGACAGAAGGGATGAGTGTTTATTGGGAATAGAGGATGATTGAGAAGAGAGAAGAGAGTGAGTGAAGGTAGGTGGGGATCCTGTGGGGTCCACAGATCCTGAGGTGTCAAGGCATTTACATCCCTGCGCCAATTTAGGCATGTAAAATGCCCTTGCACACAACTCTGGGCGTTCAGTGCCAGGTTGGTGCCTATTTTGGGCGTTCAACGCCCCTTTGCTGCCATTTCTGGCGTTGAACGCCAGAACCATGCTTGTTCTGGGCGTTCAGCGCCAGGATGCTCCCATTCTGGGCGTTCAGCGCCAGAACTATGCTCTGTTCTGGCGTTTGAACGCCAGACAGATGCTCCTCCAGGGTGTGATTTTTCTTCTGCTGTTTTTGATTCCGTTTTCAATTTTTATATTTATTTTGTGACTCCACATGATCATTAACCTAAGAAAACATGAAAAACAATAAAAATAAGAATTAGATAAACATTGGGTTGCCTCCCAACAAGCGCTTTTTTAATGTTAATAGCTTGACAGTGGGCTCTCATGGAGCCTCACAGATGTGCAGAGCTTTGTTGAGACTTTCCAACACCAAACTTAGAGTTTGGATATGGGAGTTCAACACCAAACTTAGAGTTTGGTTGTGGCCTCCCAACACCAAACTTAGAGTTTGACTGTGGGGGCTCTGGTTGACTCTGCTTGGAGAGAAGCTTTTCCTGCTTCCTCCTTATGGTTGCAGAGGGAGATCCTTGAGTTTTGAATACAAGGGAGTTCTCATTCCATTGAAGGACTATTTCACCTCTGTCAACATCAATCACAGCTCTTGCTGTGGCCAGGAAAGGTCTTCCTAGGATGATGGATTCATCCTCTTCCTTTCCAGTATCCAGGACTATGAAATCAGTAGGTATGTAAAGGCCCTCAACCTTTACTAATACATCTTCTACTTGTCCATAAGCCTGTTTTCTTGAGCTGTCTGCCATCTCTAGTGAGATTTTAGCAGCTTGCACCCCATAGATTCCCAGTTTCTCTATTACAGAGAGGGGCATGAGGTTTATTCCTGAACCAAGGTCACACAGAGCCTTAAAGATCATGGTGCCTATGGTACAAGGGATTATGAACTTTCCAGGATCCTGTCTCTTCTGAGGCAATGTCAGTTGATCCAGATCACTTAGTTCATTGATGAACAAGGGAGGTTCAACTTCCCAAGCATCAATGCCAAACAATTTGGCATTCAGCTTCATGATTGCACCAAGAAACTTGGCAGTTTGCTCTTCAGTGACATCCTCATTCTCTTCAGAAGAGGAATACTCATCAGAGCTCATGAAGGGCATAAGGAGGTTCAATGGAAGCTCTATGGTCTCTAGATGAGCCTCAGAGTCCTTTGATTCCCCAGAGGGAAGCTCCTTATTGATCACTGGACGTCCCAGGAGGTCTTCCTCCTTGGGATTCACGTCCTCTCCTCTCCTCACAGGTTCGGCCAGGGCACTTATGTCAATGGCCTTGCACTCTCCTTTTGGGTTCTCTTCTGTATTGCTTGGGAGAGTACTAGGAGGGATTTCAGTGATCCTTTTACTCAGCTGGCCCACTTGTGCTTCCAGATTTCTAATGGAAGACCTTGTTTCATTCATGAAACTTATAGTGGCCTTAGATAGATCAGAGACTAGATTTGCTAAATTAGAAGCATTTTGTTCAGAGTTCTCTGTCTGTTGCTGAGTTGATGATGGAAAAGGCTTACTATTGCTAAACCTGTTTCTTCCACCATTATTAAAGCCTTGTTGGGGCTTTTGATCCTTCCATGAGAAATTTGGATGATTTCTCCATGTTGAGTTATAGGTGTTTCCATAAGGTTCACCTAAATAATTTACCTCTGCTATTGCAGGGTTCTCAGGATCATAGGCTTCTTCTTCAGAAGATGCCTCTTGAGTACTGTTGGATGCAGCTTGCATTCCATGCAGACTCTGAGAAATCATATTGACTTGCTGAGTCAATATTTTATTCTGAGCCAATAAGGCATTCAGAGTATCAACTTCAAGAACTCCCTTCTTCATAGGCGTCCCATTACTCACAGGATTCCTTTCAGAAGTGTACATGAACTGGTTATTAGCAACCATGTCAATGAGTTCTTGAGCTTCTGCAGGCGTTTTCTTTAGGTGAATGGATCCACCTGCAGAAGTGTCCAGTGACATCTTTGATAGCTCAGATAAACTATCATAGAATATATCCAGGATGGTCCATTCTGAAAGCATGTCAGAAGGACACTTTTTGGTCAACTGTTTGTATCTTTCCCAAGCTTCATAGAGGGATTCACCTTCTTTCTGTCTGAAGGTTTGAACATCAGCTCTAAGCTTGCTCAGCTTTTGAGGAGGAAAGTACTTGGCTAAGAAAGCCGTGACCAGCTTATCCCAAGAGTTCAGGCTGTCTTTAGGTTGAGAATCCAACCATAATCTAGCTCTGTCTCTTACAGCAAAAGGGAAAAGCATGAGCCTGTAGACTTCAGGATCTATTCCATTAGTCTTAACAGTATCACATATCTGCAAGAATTCAGTTAAGAACTGAAAAGGATCTTCAGATGGAAGTCCATGAAACTTGCAGTTCTGCTGCATTAGAGAAACTAATTGAGGTTTAAGCTCAAAATTGTTTGCTCCAATGGCAGGAATGGAGATGCTTCTTCCATGTAAATTGGAATTAGGTGCAGTAAAGTCACCAAGCATCCTCCTTGCATTGTTGTTGGGTTCGGCTGCCATCTCCTTTACTTGTTCGAAATTTTCAATCAAGTTGTCTCTGGATTGTTGTAATTTAGCTTCTCTTAATTTTCTCTTCAGAGTCCTTTCAGGTTCTGGATCAGCTTCAACAAGAATTCCTTTTTCTCTGTCCCTGCTCATAAGAAAGAGGAGAACAAAAGAAAAGAAGAGGAATCCTCTATGTCACAGTAAAGAGGATCCTTATTGTTAGTAGAAGAAAAGAAGAAGAAATTCGAACACAGATAGAGTAGGGGGTTCGAATTTGGTGATGATGTGAGGAAGTAATGTTAGTTAATGAATGAATAAATAGAATAGGATGAGAGAGAGGGGGGGAATTTTCGAAAATTATTTTTGAAAAGGAGTTAGTGATTTTTGAAAATTGGTTTTTGAAAGTTGTTAGTATTTTTGAAATTTTTTTTTAATAAAAACAATTAGTTAATTAAGAAGAAATTTTTGAAAAAGAGGGAGATATTTTCGAAAATTGAGAGAGAGAGAGTTAGTTAGGTGGTTTTGAAAAAGATAAGAAACAAACAAAAAGTTAGTTAGTTAGTTGAAACAAATTTTAAAAAGATAGGAAGTTAGGAAGTTAGAAAAGATATTTTGAAAAGATATTTTTGAAAAAGAAGGAAGATATTTTCGAAAATGAGAGAGAGAGAGTTAGTTAGGAGGTTTTGAAAAAGTTAAGAAACAAACAAAAAGTTAGTTAGTTAGTTGAAACAAATTTTGAAAAGATAGGAAGTTAGGAAGTTAGAAAAGATATTTTGAAAAGATATTTTTGAAAAAGATAAGATAAGAAGATATTTTTGAAAAGATATGATTGAAATTAGTTTTGAAAAAGATTTGATTTTTAAAATCACAATTAATGACTTGATTCATAAGAAATCACAAGATATGATTCTAGAACTTAAAATTTGAATCTTTCTTAACAAGCAAGTAACAAACTTCAAATTTTTGAATCAAAACATTAATTGTTTATGTTATTTTCGAAAATTTGATTAAAAATAAGAAAAAGATTTTTGAAAAATATTTTTTTTGAAATTTTCGAAAATAACTAAGAATTTTGAAAAAGATTTGATTTTTGAAAAAGATTTTGAAAAAGATAAGATTTTCAAATTGAAAATTTGATTTGACTTATGAGAAACAATTTGATTTTAAAAAATTTTTGAAAAAGTCAACTCAAATTTTCGAATTTGATGAGAGAAAAAGGGAAAGATATTTTTTTTTGATTTTTGAATTTTTATGATGCAAGAGAAAAACACTAAAAGGATGCAATGCATGAAATTTTTAGATCAAAACAATGAATGCATGCATGAATGCTATGAATGTCAAGATGAACACCAAGAACACTATGAAGAACATGATGAACATCAAAAACATATTTTTGAAAAATTTTTAATGCAAAGAAAACATGCAAGACACCAAACTTAGAATCCTTTAATGCTTACGCACTAAGAATTCAAGAATGCATATGATAAACATGAAAAGACACAAAACAAAAATTCATCAAGATCAAACAAGAAGACTTACCAAGAACAACTTGAAGATCATGAAGAACACTATGAATGCATGATATTTTCGAAAAAATGCAAGATGCATATGCAAGTGACACCAAACTTATAATGTGACTCAAGATTTAAACAAGAAACATGAAATATTTTTTTATTTTTATGATTTTATGATTTTTTTGGATTTTTAACTTATATTTTTCAAAAATTATTTAGAAAAAAGAAAAATAAGGATTCAAAATTTTTAATATGAATTCCAGGAATCTTATGCTCTAAAGCTCCAATCAAAGGGTCAGGCATGGCTTAATAGCCAGCCAAGCTTTAGTATGTAACTCAGACATGACACGCCTGACAATCCTTGCATTCAGCAGCCAATTGGCTAAGAAAGACAAAGAAGCTCTTCTCTTGAGTATAAGGATTGAGACATGGCTTTACAGCCAGCCAGGCTCCAACATGCTTCATGAAACACTAGAATTCATTCTTAAAAATTCTGAAGCCATAGAATAATTTATTTTTGAAAACATTTTTATTTATTTTTTTTTCGAAAATATTTGGGAAAAAGGAAGCAATGAATTCATAGTCCTCAATCAAAATCCTGGGAGTTAGACATGGCTTAATAGCCAGCCAAGCTAAAACATGTTATCTGAAACACTAGAATTCATTCTTAAAAATTTTGAAGAAAAATATAATTTTGAAAACAAATTTTTTTTTTTTCGAAAACAAAGAAGAAAATTTTGAAAAATTTTTGAAAATTTTTGAAAAGAAAACAAAAAGAAAATTACCTAATCTGAGCAACAAGATGAACCGTCAGTTGTCCAAACTCAAACAATCCCCGGCAACGGCGCCAAAAACTTGGTGCACGAAATTGTGTTGTCCTGTTCTTTGTACTTGTGTGAGAGTAACAATATATAATTGTATTGAATCCTCATTGTGGCTCTATGTGTGGACACAACTCCGTACAACTAACCAGCAAGTGCACTGGGTCGTCCAAGTAATACCTTACGTGAGTAAGGGTCGAATCCCACGGAGATTGTTGGTATGAAGCAAGCTATGGTCACCTTGCAAATCTCAGTTAAGTTGACTCATATGGGCTACAATATATTATGTAAATAAAACATAAAGAATAGGGATAGAGATACTTATGTAGATTCATTGGCAGGAATTTCAGATAAGCGAATCGAGATGCTTTTCATTCCTCTGAACCTCTGCTTTCCTGCTATCTTCATCCAATCAGTCTTACTCCTTTCCATGGCTGGCTTTATGTGATATATCACCACTGTCAATGGCTACTTTCGGTCATCTCTCGGGAAAATGATCCAATGCCCTGTCACGGCACGGCTAATCGTCTGGAGGCATCACCCTTGTCAATGGCTTCATCTTATCCTCTCAGTGAATAATCTGCTCACGCACCCTGTCACGGCACGGCTATTCATCTGTTGGTTCTCGATCATGCGGGAATAGGATTTACTATCCTTTTGCGTCTGTCACTAACGCCCTGCAATCGCGAGTTCGGGGCTCGTCACAGTCATTCAATCATTGAATCCTACTCGGAATACCACAGACAAGGTTTAGACCTTCCGGATTCTCTTGAATGCCGCCATCATTCTAGCTTTCGCCACGAAGAGATATTCGTTCTAGCTTAATTCATGTAGAACGGAAGTGTTTGTCAGGCACGCGTTCATAAGGGAGAAGGATGATGAGTGTCACACATAATCATCACCTTCATCACGTTCTTGGGTGCGAATGGATATCTTAGAAGCGAAATAAGATGAATTGAATAGAAAACAGTAGTACTTTGCATTAATCTTTGAGGAACAGCAGAGCTCCACACCTTAATCTATGGAGTGTAGAAACTCTACCGTATGAAAATACATAAGTGAAAGGTCCAGGCATGGCCGAGAGGCCAGCCCTTCTGATCTAAGAACCAGGCGTCCAAAGATGTCTAATACAATAGTAAGAGGTCCTATTTATAATAAACTAGCTACTAGGGTTTACATGAGTAAGTATTTGATGTATAAATCCACTTCCGGGGCCCACTTGGTGTGTGTTTGGGCTGAGCTTAAGTGTTGCACGTGCAGAGGCCATTTGTGGAGTTGAATGCCAGTTTCTGTGCCAGTTTGGGCATTCAACTCTGGTTTTGGATCCCTTTCTGGCGCTGGACGCCAGATTTGGGCAGAAGGCTGGCGTTGAACGCCGGTTTACATCGTCAATTCTTGGCCAAAGTATGGACTATTATATATTGCTGGAAAGCCCTGAATGTCTACTTTCCAACGCAATTAGAAGCGCGCCATTTCGAGTTCTGTAGCTCCAGAAAATCCACTTTGAGTGCAGGGAGGTCAGAATCCAACAGCATCAGCAGTCCTTTTTCAACCTCTGAATCTGATTTCTGCTCAAGTCCCTCAATTTCAGCCAGAAAATACCTGAAATTACAGAAAAACACACAAACTCATAGTAAAGTCCAGAAATGTGAATTTAACATAAAAACCAATGAAAACATCCCTAAAAGTAACTAGATCCTACTAAAAACATACTAAAAACAATGTCAAAAAGCGTATAAATTATCCGCTCATCACAAACCACTAGAAGCTCTTCTCCTACGATATGGGGTAAAACATAAGGTAGCCACACCATACCATCCCCAAACAAGTGGACAAACTGAGATATCCAACAGAGAGCTAAAGAAGATTCTGGAAAAGACTGTGGGTGCATCAAGAAAGGATTGGTCGAAGAAGCTGGATGATGCTCTTTGGGCATACAGAACAGCATTCAAAACACCACTTGGAATGTCCCCATATTAACTGGTGTATGGTAAGGCTTGTCATTTACCACTAAAGCTGGAACACAAAGCTCTCTGGGCTATCAAGATACTAAACTTCGACAGTATTGCCGCTGGTGCAAAGAGGATCTTACAGCTGCAAGAGATGGAGGAATTCAGGTCACAAGCCTATGAAAATACCAGGATGTACAAAGAGAAGGCAAAGAGCAGACATGACCTACGTCTTGCACCCAGAAGTTTCGAAAAGGGGCAGCGAGTACTTCTCTACAATTCCAAATTGAGACTGTTCCCAGAAAAACTCAAATCAAGGTGGTCCGGACCTTTTCTTGTCACAAAAGTATCGCCATATGGACACATCGAAGTCATGGATGAAGGTTCAGAGAGGACTTTTACAGTTAATAGACAAAGACTCAAGCATTACCTGGGCAACATGGGGGAAAACCCCAGAGTAAACTATCATCTCAAGTGAAGGAGGAATCGTCAAGCTAGTGACGATAAAGAAGCGCTTTGTTGGGAGGCAACCCAACCTCAGGTATTTTCCTTTTCACCTTTATTTCAATAAAGATCACAAGTTGTTTCCCCTGTATTGTAAGGAGCTAAGTTTGGTGTTCCACACCAGAACAATCCAAGAGTGATAGTGTAATTCTAAGTTTGGTGTTCCACCAAAAGACAGTAGTTAGAATTACACTCCACTCCCAAAACACATTGTTAGCTCCAACCAATCAAGGGAAACCACTTAGATGTAGTTAGACTTCAGTTAATAAGTGTTTTGTTAACAATAAGATATGAGGTTCTCAGCATATATGCAAGGTTTGGTACTAGGCACGGAACTAAGTTTGGTGTTCACACACCAGATTAAGTTCAGAAATCACAAGCATACATGCAAGCTAACTATTTCTCAAGTGCTTTGGGAACAAGCAACTTCAAATAATTTTGCAGGAATCTTATGAGGAAATGTGCACTTTCACCCAAGGAAGTGAGGTAGCAAGGATTAGGATGGTGACAAAGAAAGAAGGCAACTAGAAATCGTCACCAGAAGGTTGTATTGTTACTTAATACCATTGTACCCAGAATTGTTGAAAATTGGAATTCCGGATGCCCTTTTGATTAATAATTGCTCGTAGTTTGAACTTTATTTTAATTCTGTCTTTTAAAGTTTTGATGCATAGGTCTTTTGTCGCTGGTCTTTATGCTACTGCATCATTTCTTTACTTACTTGTATGCTTGTCCCTTTTGAATCAAATGAAAAGAGAATGATTGTTTTCAAAAGACCAGAGTGGAGTTCATACTAGGGAGTAAGTCCATGAGTTTGTGGTGTGGTCATAAGTTAGCTAAGTTGGTTCAACCATAAGGTGGAAAGACAACTATCTGTCATGAATACTATGCTTGAGACACACCCCATGAGACTAGATAAATAAGAAGATCCTAATAAGAAAAAGGGAAAGAACAATCAAAGTTAAGGAATAAAAGAAAAATAGTAAGCAATAAGGCTAGGCACCAATGGTTTTAATCTTGAAGCATGTGTCTGTGGTGCTCTTGTGTGAGGGATCTACTTGGATGAATAAGCTCTTAGGGGTGCCTTATCACTTGGTAACTTGGGTTAACTAATCCGGGATTATCAGCTGAAAGTCCACTATCAAGAGTAACCCTCACCACAGAGCATTTAGTAACCCAAAGAGGTGCTGGACACCAAGGTCTCAAGAAAAGAAAATAAATAAACTATGTGCCTGTGGTGTGTATGTATGGGGGAGAGACTTGAGCAAGTAAGTCCTTAGGGGTGCTTCAACACCTAGCACCTTGAACCAACTGGTTCGGGAGTGTTGGCTGAAAGCTTATTTTAAAGAGTTGCCCCCTTACAGAGCACTTAGCTTAAGAACAAAAATAAGCCCTCAAATAACAACAAAAGGATCAATGAATAAAAGTCTCATGGGATGCAATAACAAGTGAGTATTCTAGGACATGATAAAGGTCTGAAATCCAGGAATGAGCCTAAGTTGCTATGCATGAAACCACCATAAAACCAGGACATGACTTTCACAAGAATGACTCATGTCTCTTGGCATTTCTTTCATCATTCTCTTGTTCCAGTACTTGCTTGGGACAAGCAAGCTTTAAGTTTGGTTTGTGATGCCAGGGCATTTTGGCCAGTTTCACTGACCTTTTCTTTACTAATTTTAGGGTAGTTTCATGCATTTTCTTAGGAAATAAGCTAGTTTTGGGTAGATATTCACTTACATCTTGATTCAAGCATACATTGTGCATTTTACATGATTTCATGAGGATTTTGCATTTCCCATGACTTGGACTAGAACTTTGATGCACTTTATTGCTTAATTTAAGGACAAAGGAAGCAAAGAAGAACCACATTAGTGGCTATGTTAGTTGGACTAACGTTAACACTAACGTGGAATGGGAGTAACTTGCAAAGTTAATGAGAAAAGTGATTGCCAATAACGCTCTCGAAGCCATCATTGGCCACGTTAAGAAATAGAGCCAACGTTAGTGACACTTAACATTATCACTAACGTTGAACCAAGATCATGAGTGGCCACGTTAACCTAGTTAACGTGGCCTGTAACGTTAAGAAGGAAGGGGGGAGCCAACGTTAGTGACACTCAACATTGTCACTAACGTTAGCCAAAGCACATTAAGCCACGTTAACTCCCACGTTAACCTAGTTAACGTGGAAGCTAACGTGAAGGAACAAAGTGGTCGACAACGTTAGTGACACCCAACATTGTCACTAACGTTGGAAGAACACAAGCCCCCAAGGAGCCACGTTGACTCCCACGTTAACCTAGTTAACGTGGAAGCTAACGTGAAGAAAGAAGGTGATCGCCAATGTTAGTAACACCCAACATTGTCACTAACGTTGGAAGGAGCCACACATGCCACCATGAGCCACGTTAACTCCCACGTTAACTTAGTTAACGTGGAAGCTAACGTGGATAAGGGAAGGATGAGCCAATGTTAGTGACACTCAACTTTGTCACTAACGTTGGAGATGGCTAGCAAGGCCACGTTAGAAGCCACGTTAACCTAGTTAACGTGGACTCTAACGTGGAAAATAGGGGCAATTTGGAACGTTAGTGACAATGGTAAGTGTCACTAACATTCTCGAAAGATGGCAAGCCTATGTTAAAAGAGCCACGTTAACTAAGTTAACGTGGGCTCTAACGTAGGGAAGGGGGAGGCTTCTCAACGTTATTGGGAAAGTTGAGTCCCAATAACGTGTGTGAAGGACATAGTAGAAACGTTAGTGGCAACGTTTGTGCCACTAACGTTGAGGTTAACGTGGCCTTTAACTTTGGTGAGGAACGTTAGTAAAAAAGGTGATTGTCACTAACGTTCTCGAACCCATATTTTCACTGAACGTTAACACCACTAACTTCCTGAGCCAAAGCCCCTGCCCACTTCATACTTTCTCTTTGCAAGTAAAAGCTAAGCCCAATGAAGAAGATAAATGCTTCCAACTCAAGATCCAAAGGCCCAAGACTTGAAGAATCAACTAGAAGAACAGAAGAGTAGTATATATAGGAGTATCTTTGAAATAATTTGGAGAGTTGGAAATTATAGGGAGACTCTTAGCATAGAAGTACTCTCTGTATTTACTTTCTCTGCACTTCTAAGTTTTCATGATGTATTCTCCATCTTTGTTTTCATTTTCCAGAGCTATGAACAACTAAACCCCTGTCATTGGGTTAGGGAGCTCTATTATAATTTGATGGATCAATACTAGTTTCCATTATTCTTCTTCTATCTTTTCTCTTGATTTTACTTGAAAGCTTTCGATCTTCATCCAATTGAGTAGTTATCTTGAAAACGAAGCTATTCATACTTGGATCTCTTCTGAACCTTGAAAGAGGAATGAAGAGATCAAGCTAGAAATGCTTTCTCATGCTGGACCAAATTGGGTTTAGATGGATATGTGACTATAATCCTCTCAACACTTGGTTTGGGAAATGCATGTGGTATAATCAGTGACCATACTTCATCTCTTCTCATGAGCAATTGACCAAGGAATTGGCTATTGATCAAGATTTGAGAGATTGAATTACAAGAGATTGTAATTCGATCACTTAAGATTGCCAAGGAGATCAATGAGTGCATTGATTGAGGAAGAGATAAAAATGAAATTGATCCGGAGAATGCAACATCTCCTAAGCCCAATGAACTCCCCATTTCTGATCTTACCCATTCTCTTTAATTTCTGTTATTTACTTTAATGAGCAATTCCCCCATTCCCATTTACAATTCTGCAATTTACCTTCTGTCATTTACTTTCAGATCTATAATTCTAGCATTTACTTTCCTGTCAATTACCTTCCCGCCATTTTATTTTCTGCAATTCTCAACTCAAATTCTGGATTCGCTCAACTAGAACAGTCCTCTAATTAAAGTTGCTTGATCAATCAATCCTTGTGGGATTCGACCTCACTCTATTGTGAGTTTTTACTTGACGATGAATTCGGTATACTTGCCGAAGGGAATTTGTTGTGAGACAAGTTTTTCGTGCATCAAAAGGTTCACCCAGTTAAAGTGTATGTGGCATGAATGTATCCGGTGGTAATATTGGAAAAAAGAGTGCTTAGGGTCGCAGCCAAGACTCTGAAAGCTGTGTTCAAGAATCAAAAAGAGCTAAACTAGGAGAATTAATAATATTATTTGAATTCTAAGTTCCTAAAGATGCCAACCGTTCTGATTTTCAATGGATAGTGAGATGCCAAGACTATTCAGAAGCAAAAAGTTACTAAGTCCCGCTCATCTAATTGACTGAGCTTCATTGGAAACTCAGGAATTTATTGTATCCAAATCTTCTTTTCATCCTATTTTAATTTTAGTTGCTTGGGGACAAGCAACAGTTTAAGTTTGGTGTTGTGATGAGCGGATATTTTATACGCTTTTTGGCATAGTTTTTATATAGTTTTTAACAGGTTTTACTTAGTTTTTGTTAAGTTTTTACAGGTTTTAGTGTTAAATTCACATTTTTGGATTCCACTTTGAGTTTTTGTGGTTTTGTACCTATTTCAGGTATTTTCTGGCTGAATTTGAGGAGATGGAGCAAAAGTCTGATTTAGAGACAGAGAAAGCACTACAGATGCTGTCCAAATCTGACCTCCCTGCACTCGGAAGAGATTGTTTGGAGCTACAGAAGTCCAAATGGAGCTTTTTCAATGGCTATGGAAAGCTGACTTCCAAAGCTTTCCAGGAATGTATAATAGTTTATATGTTGTTTCGGATTAGAAGGCCCAAAATTGGCTTCCAACGCCAGCTCCCTGCCCTTTTCTGGTGTCCAGCGCCCAAGGAAGCAAAGCCCAATGTCCAAACGCCCAGAGATGACTCCCTAGCTGGCGTTCCACATCCAAGAGACCTCATAGCATGTTGATGTCATCAAACACAGCCCAAAAACTCACCAAGTGGACCGCAGAAGTGGATTTTAGCACTAAAAAGACTGTTGTACCCATACTAGTCATTAGCTTAGTATTTAAAGGATTTTATTCATGTCATTCAAACAAATTACATCACTTTTTCTAATCATACACATTTATCATTGTTTTACACCTCAGTATGAGTTTCTAAACCTCCTAGGTTGAAGGGAGGAGCCCTGCTGAGTCCTATGAATTAATAAAAGTACTATTGTTTCTTCTTCGATCCGTGTTTGATCTATCTCTAAGATGTATATCTGATCTTCCTCGTGGTGAATAGGATGATATAACCAATTAGCTCTGTTCATCACATTAAGACGAATGTGCCTGATAAACACCCGCATCTACTTGGGTTCGTGTGAATACTCAAAAGGAAAAGCACGAGCCAGCAACTATGTTTATACATCTCTCAGACGGTTAATCCACGACTTCGTTGGGGACTTCTCGAGACACCAGTTTAGCCGATTTTTGGGGAGATTAGGGTCTCCGTGGTATAGGCTAGGATCCAAAGAAGCGGCATTTTCTGATCCGGAAGATTCGACTTTGTCTGTGGCATTTTGAGTTGGATCGCTAAGAGAATGGACTGCTATGTGCTTCACCCTCCATTGGATTGAATGACCACGGGCCCTGGCATTCATTCTGTAGCAGAGGAAATCGATGACCACGGGCAATGGCTTTGATCACTTACAGCCAGCCATAGAAGAAGATCATTCACAAGCAAAGAAGACAGTAGTACCAGAGTTAATTCAGAAAGACAAAGCAACTCTGACTCTCAACTCTATTCCTAGCATATAATTACTAATAGCTAATCCAATTGGTGTTACCCCTTCCAAGCATTCATGACATATAATCACTCAAGGTTTATATAATATATTCCAACTCCTTCTGATTCCGCCTGACTAAGACCTGCAAGACAACCATAGCTTCCTTCAAGCTACAATCCTCATGGGATCGACCCTGACTCACTCAGGTATTGCTTGGATGACTCAATGCACTTGCTGGTACTGCTGCTGTACGAAAAAGTGTGGGGTTTGTGTACACGCGCACCAATATACAAGTAATAGGTAACGTATATCGTGGCTGTTGGGAAACGCTACTGGTTAAAGTTTGGAAATTGAAGCTTTGAAGTTGGTACGAGATTAGTGTACTGATGTTAGGCATGTCATATTAACCCCATCCTATTTTATAGCCTTTTGTCGCCTTGCTTTACCATCACATGTTTAAACTATGTCACCTTTTGCATTAAGCCTGTCTTGTAACTTCTGCTTGCAATCACACTTCTACCTTTATATCTTTATACCATCAGAAAATCCTAGTATTTAAAACTGTATATATACCATGTATGCTGAGGCCTTCTTGTTTTTCCTTAAATGTGTTAAGAAGTGAAGTGATATAAAACCTCTTTCATCTTGTATTAATTTTCGAGGACAAAAATTTTTATAAGGTACGTAAAATGTAAGACCCAGAACTTTAGAAAAGTCTTATTATGAGCTAATTTCAAATCATGTTTTTATCTACAATTTTAATTTCAGAAAGTATTTTATTGAAAATAATTAAAACAAGTTTTGATTAATTGAATTTGAAATAAATTAAGATTCTTATCTAATTTTTTTAATTTGAGTTATTTTCTATATTTAAAATTATAAAGTTAGTAGTTGTAAAATAATAAGGATTTTATATGATTTGATTTAAATAATTGAGATTTGGAGTTTAATACTTTCATTTTTATGAATAAAGAGAATTAATCATATTACCTCAAATTAAGATATGTGTTAGGATCACATGGAGGTGAATGGTGGTATGGGGCTTGTGAGTAAGGTTGATAACAATCTTGAGGAGAGGGTTCATATGCATATGGTGGTTGTGGTTGACAACCACAAGGAGGTCCACCACATCTATTAGATTGGTATGCATTAGGAGTTGGATTGTAACCATAAGAGACCGGAGGAGGTTGTTGCCAAGAAGATTGTCTATATGATTGAGGCTCCTCCCACCTATGATTACCAAATCCTTAATGCAAACCCTCATTGAAGCTTTCATTTTCTACAACATAGTTGGAATCAAACTCATTGCCAAAATGATGAGAATTTGTTTAGCGGATATTTTATACGCTTTTTGGCATTGTTTTCATATAGTTTTCAGCATGTTTTGTTTAGTTTTCATTAAGTTTTCATGGGTTTTAGTGTTAAATTCACATTTTTGGATTCTACTTTGAGTTTGTGTGTTTTTGTTCAATTTCAGGTATTTTCTGGCTGAAATTGAGGAGCTGGAGCAAAAGTCTGACCTCCTTGCAAAAGTCTGGCGCTACTGAAGACCGAATGGAGCGTTCTCAATGGCTATGGAAAGTAGACTTCTAGAGCTTTCCAGTAATGTATAATAGTATATACTCTGCTTCAGATTAGAAGGCCCAAACCTGGCATCCAACGCCAGCCTCCTGCCCCCTTTTAGGCATCCAGCGCCCAAAGAGCAGAGACCAGCATCCAAACACCCAGAGAGGACCCCTGAGCTAGTGTTCAATGCCCTAGAGGCCTCCGAGCATGTGGATCTCATCAAAGCTCAGCCCAAACACTCACCAAGTGGGCCCCAAAAGTGGATTTTAGCACTAAAAAGACTATTTTACCCTTTCTTATGTAATCCTTAGTTATTAGTTTAGTATTTAAAGAACTTTTACATTCTTCATCAGGAAGGATGACGTGGCGGAAATTGGCGAGTTAAGAATTTATTATAAAAGATACGTTGCACGTACAATTCTTAACCAGCCAAAAATCCACTTATCAATTTAGAAGGGGTTGTCACAAAATTAACATTAAAATACTGGGAATATGAATCCCAGGTCGTCTCCCAATGAGTTGCAGAAAGGTGTGCTATTTTATTAATCGGATGTTTTCTAAAATGGTTTGAGTTGATAAACAGGGAATTAAATTAGAGAAATTATGTAATTTAAATAAAAACCTTGACTGGGAGTAGATTAGTTGGAAGCCCTATCCTTGATGGAGTTCTCCCAAGATTAAAATGATAATTGAAGGTTGTTCTGCTTAGTTATCCTTTACTAAGTAGAGGAAAGTCAAGCAAGTTGGAAGGCAATTTCTATTCACAAGTCCTAATCCTCTCCCTTGGGAAGGACTAGTGTCGGTGACTAGAGGGCGATCCAACAATAAACCCAATTACAATTTTTCTCTTGAGTAATCCAACTCAAGGTTCTCCTTTCAATCATCTCCCAATCAAGTTATGGAACTACTCGCTCATTATGAATGTAAATTTAATAAAATAAGGAAGAGAAATACTGAAAGACATGATAAATAATAATCAAAAGGATCAATTAAAAATAAAAATAGCTCTTGTATAAATAAATTCTAGAAATAATCCAAGAGTAACTCTGAGTAAATAAAGGACATGAAAGAGTAAGTGACAAGTAAGGAAACAAACTAGAATGACGAAGTCTTGACGGAGGTAATAACTCTTCTCAATATCCCGATCCAAAAAGCAATAAAATCAAAATCCTAAGAACTATGAAAATGTGTAGAGAGAAAACCTAGAGGAGGAGTAAATTCAGATCTAAAACTAAAATTATACGGAATGAATGTTCTCTCTGGTCTCTGCATGTTCCCCAGCTCTAATCTGCCTTTCTGGGCCGAAAACTGGGTCAAAACAGGGCCCAAAATCGCCCCTAGCAAATTCTGCAGATTCTTCAGATCGCGCATGTCACGCGATCACGTCATCCAGGCGTTTGCGTTATCCAGCGTTTTGCCTTGCCACGCGTGCGCATCGTCCACGCCTTCGCGTCACTTGTGCAGTTTCCAATCCGCGCGGTCACGTGAGCCATGCGTCCGCGTCACTGCAATTTTCTCTATGTCGCGCGGTCGCGTGAGCCATGCGTCCGCGTCACTTCTCGCTGGTCATCTCCTCAATTTCTTGTGTTCCTTCCATTTTTGCAAGCTTCCTTTCTAATCCCCAAGTCATTCATGCCCTATAAAGCCTGAAACACTTAACACACAGATCACGGCATCGAATAGAATAAAGGAGAATTAAAAATACAAAATTAAAAGTCTCTAGGAAGCAAGTTTTTAACCATGATGTATTTTTAGGAAGGAATTATAAATGCATGCTAATCATATGAATAAGTGGATAAAGATTTGATAAAACCGCACAATTAAGCACAATATAAACCATAAAATAGTGGTTTATCAACCTCGCTACACTTAGTCATTAGCATGTCCTCATGCTTAGTTGAAGGAGATAAAATAAATGAGTAGGAACATGTAAAACTCATGCAATGCAATGCAACCTATATATGTGAATGCAACTATATGATTCTTGTCCACTTAGTCAAAAGTAAATAAGCTCTTCAAGACAATCACAAATCAAATTCTACTAATTCAATTCTTATACCGTAAGTACAGATAAAAATGCAAGAAGGTAGCTCATGAAAGCAGGGAACAGAGAATTTAAGCATTGAACCCTCACTGATGATGTATGTACTCTCTAGTCTCTCTAGTGTATAGGGTAATCACTCTGTCCTTCCCTAATCATGCTTTCTAATTTTTTTATTCTTCACCTAACCAATCAACAATATTTAATATACCAATGCAAACATCATGAGGTCTTTTCAAGGTTGTAATGGGGCCAAGGTAAGGGTAAGGATACATATATGGCTAAGTAAGCTTATAAATTAAATCTTTAATTAACCCAAACTTTAACCCAACATATATATATTCTATATAACTTTAAATTTCATACCTAGCTACCCAAAATTTCTTTTTCACATTCCATACTCATGTATCAACTTTTAATTTAAGGTTATCATATATGCATTGATCCTTGAATTTTTAACTTAGCATTGGGGTAATTTTGTCCTTTTATTTATTTATTGACTATTTTTGGATATTTTTTTTAATATAAACATAAAAATAAACATAGCTTATCAATGCACATAAATCTTTAATTTTTATAGTTTCACATGAGTAGGTACCCAAATTCCCATTATATCATCATGACACATTCCCTCATTATTTTTTGTTCCCACAATTTCCCACACTTAATTAACACACACAATTCTATCTTAAGCCAACCAAAGATTCAATTGGGATATATAATTGTTTTTCCGCTTAAGGCTAGTAATGTGGTAAGATAAAGAACAAATGGGATTTAAAAGTTCAAAGTGGCTAACAAAGGTAATTGAAAGGGTAGGCTTAATTTGGATAAGTGAGCTAAACAAATAATGGCCTCAATCATATGTAGGCATATAAATATATTAAACATTGGACATATAAGATGAAACAAAATGTAGATTACAATTATAGAGAAGTAAACACACAAGAATAAAATAATTATGGTTAAATAATGTAACCATGTATAAAAGCTCAAATCTCACAGGTTGTGTGTTCTTTAGCTCAAGAATCATGTTCCAAATACAGCTTCAAGCAAATTTAACATAAAAGTTTTGATTAAAATTAGTGAAATTTTGTTCTAAAAATAGGGTTTTAGAAGAAACTTATTGTCTTTTCAATCAAGTAGAACATGCATGCAACTAATCTATTATTATGCAATCTATCCTATTCTATAAATGAAAAACTAACTAAATATCCAATTTATTGGTGTTAGGGAAGAGAAATTACCTCCGGAAGTCAGGTACTGACCGACCTCCCCACACTTAAGGCTTTGCACCGTCCTTGTTGCCATCTGTCAGGAACAAAGGTGGGCTGGTAGCAGTATCTCCACAGTCGGGACCGTCATGGCTCCCTGTGCTAGTAAACGAAGTAGAGTCTGGGGTGTCTGAGTCTCTGTATTTTCCCTTAAGTAGCTCCTTGAGGTATGTGAATCGGTGCTTGTTACGGTGCTCTCTTAGCTTTGCTTTGTGCTCCTGCCGATCCAACCTTTCAAGTATCTGATGGAGCAGTTGATTGGTTGTAGGTGCTTGTGGTGTTGAAGGAGGAATGTCTTCAGCCGGTTCAGTAGGCTAGCTTGTAGTGGCTGCGGGAAGTCTGATATATTTCCAGTTAGGGACATACTGATTATCCCGTTGAAGCATGGCTTTGGTGTCCCCAGCTCTGTAGAAGACTCTGGCTGTTGAGACAAGATCTGAGACCAAGGCGGGAAAAGGTAAGTTGCCCACGATTTGTACGTGTCCCATAGCATTCCGGATGTGTCTTGGTAGGTTCAGAGGTTAATCTGTAAGGATGCACCATAGTAGAACGGCCATGTTTGTAGTGAAGGAGGACTCATGAGTGCTCGGAAAGACGTAATGGGACATAATCTGTGCCCATACGCGAGCCTCCAAGGTATGTGCAGAAGCCAATATTCCCTTAGGACGGGAACGATGGTATCCGTAGATCCATCTGCTGCTAGGTATGGCGATAACTCTGAGAACAGCGTCCCAGTCAAATTGGTATATCTGGCGCTTGAGTGCGGCCTCTTGAAATGCGTCCAGTCCTTCTGGAGTAGGGGGAAGATCTAAAGCTCGTTGAATGGCCTCTTCCGTAATGGGGATTTGCTTCTGACAGACATAGACAGACTACAGGGTCGGCAGGTGGAAGTTGGAGTAGAACTCGACTACCCAAGAAAGATTAACCTACCGTGGCTGTCTCTGTAGGAAATCCCATTGTCTTCGTGCAATTTCTAGCTCAACAAATTCAGCGATATGGGTTGGAAGGATAAGAAGGTATTTGTTGTTGTAACTCCTTTCTACCAGGATGGAGAACATCTGCTCACAGTAGCGATTGGTAAATCGCACAGTGTCCTTTGCTGGGAAGGCTTTCTCTTTATCATCAACCTTTATAATCCCCTTAATTCTTTTTGTTGAGGGTTTAACTGTAGTTGAAGATGGCTCTGCCACTAATGCTCGTTTTGTTCCTCTCCTTGCTGTTGATTTGGGAGCAGCTTTCTCCTTGCCTTTCTTGGTGGCCATCTGATGAGCGGATATTTTATACGCTTTTTGGGGGTAATTTCATGTAGTTTTTAGCATGTTTTAGTTAGTTTTTAGTATATTTTTATTAGTTTCTAGGCAAAATTCATATTTCTGGACTTTACTATGAGTTTGTGTGTTTTTCTGTGATTTCAGGTATTTTCTGGCTGAAATTGAGGGAGCTGAGCAAAAATCTGATTCAGGCTGAAAAAGGACTGCAGATGCTATTGGATTCTGACCTCCCTGTACTCGAAATGGATTTTCCGGAGCTACAGGTGTCCAAATGGCGCGCTCTTAATTGCGTTGGAAAGTAGACATCCAGGGATTTCCAGCAATATATAATAGTCCATACTTTGCTCAAGGATAAACGATGTAAACTGGCATTCAACGCCAGTTCCATGTTGCATTCTGGCGTTAAACGCCAGAAACAGGTTACAACCTGGTGTTTAACTCTGGAAACAGCCTAGGCACGTGTAAAGCTCAAGTCTCAGCCCCAGCACACAGCAAGTGGGTCCCAGAAGTAGATTTCTGAACTATCTATCTTAGTTTACTCATTTTCTGTAAACCTAGGTTACTAGTTTAGTATTTAAACAACTTTTAGAGATTTATTTTGTACCTCATGACATTTTAGATCTGAACTTTGTACTCTTTGATGGCATGAGTCTCTAAACTCCATTGTTGGGGGTGAGGAGCTCTGCTGTGTCCCGATGAATTAATGCAATTATTTCTGTTTTCTATTAAAACACGCTTGTCTCTATCTAAGATGTTCATTCGCACTTCAATATGATGGATGTGATGATCCGTGACACTCATCACCATTCTCAACCTATGAACGCGTGGCTGACAACCACCTCCGTTCTACCTTTGATTGAATGAGTATCTCTTGGATTCCTTAATCATAATCTTCGTGGTATAAGCTAGAATCCATTGGCAGCATTCTTGAGAATCCGGAAAGTCTAAACCTTGTCTGTGGTATACCGAGTAGGATTCAGGTATTGAATGACTGTGACGAGCTTCAAACTCACAAGGGTTGGGCGTAGTAACAGACGCAAAAGGATCAATGGATCCTATTCCAGCATGAGTGAGAACCGACAGATGATTAGCCGTGCGGTGACAGCGCACCTGGACCACTTTCACTGAGAGGACGGATGGTAGCCATTGACAACGGTGATCCACTAACACACAGCTTGCCATAGGAGGAACCATGCGTGCATGAAGAAGAAGACAGGGGGAAAGCAGAGATTCAGAAGACAAAGCATCTCCAAAACTCCAACATATTCTCCAATACTTCATAACAAGTATTTAATTCATGCTCTTTTATTTTTCGCAATCCAAACTGATAATTATAATTAATATCCTAACTAAGAATTACAAGATAACCATAGATTGCTTCAAGCCAACAATCTCCGTGGGATTCGACCCTTACTCACGTAAGGTGTTACTTGGATGACCCAGTGCACTTGCTGGTTAGTGGTACGAGTTGTGAAAAGTGTGATTTACAATTCGTGCACCAAGTTTTTGGCGGCATTTTTGGGGATTGTTCGATTTTGGACAACTGACGGTTTATTTTTTTCTTAGATTAGGAAGAATTTTTCTTTTTGGTTTAGAGTCTTCTATTATTGTTTTTGGTTGAATTTTTTTTTTAAATCCTTATTTTCTCTTTTAAAATTTTTCGAAAATTTTATAAACTGATAATTGAGTTTTTCTGTTTGAGTTTAGTTTCATATTTTAAGTTTGGTGTCAATTGCATGTTTTTATTTTCTTTTAAATTTTCAAATTTGTGTTCATTGTTCTTTATTAATCTTCAAGTTGTTCTTGTTTATTTTCCTTGTTTGATCTTTAGTTTTTCTTGTTTTGTGATTTTTCTTGTATTTCTTGTGAATTTTCGAATTATTAGTATTCAAAAAAAAATAAAAAAATAAAATATTTTATACATTAAATACCTTATTAAAACACGTTAAATTTATAGCTCAATTGGCTAGAGCGTTGTGCTTATGTTCTTGGTAATTGGCTATCTTCTTTTTAAAACTTTTTTAAAAAAGAATAATTTTTCTTTGATTAAATCTTGTGCCAAACTTTAATTTTGGTGTTCTCTTGTTAATTTTTCTTTAGTTTTCGAAAATTTTATTTTGGTTTTCTAAAAATTTTAAGTTTGGTGTTCTTTTTTTAAGTTCTTGAGTCCTTTGAGTCATTGAATTTCTGTTCTTCGTGTTCTTGTGAATCTTCAAGGTGTTCTTGAGTCTTTCTTGTGTTTTGATCTTAAAATTTTTATGTTTGGTGTTCCTTGGTGTTTTCCCTCCAAAATTTTCGAAAATAAGGAGCATTGGATCTAAAAAAATTTAAGTTTTGTGTCTTTTTATTGTTTTTCTCTTTCCTCATTGAATTAAAAAATATCTTTTTCCTTTATTTTAATTGATTTTTCGAAAATCACCTTTAAAAATTCAGATTTTTATTTTAAAAATCAAATCTTTTCAAAATTCAAAATCTTATTCAAAAATCATATTCAAAAATTTTCAAATCTTTTCAATTAACTAGTCAATTCAACATTCAAATTTCTTTTTATTTTCTTTTCCTTTTAATTTTTGAAATCCATATTTTATTTTCTAATTATTTCACTTTATTTTATTTCATTTTTCTTGGAAATTTTTAATTAAAAAAATTTATAAAAATATATTTTACTTGGAATTCACATCATCTCCCTTTCTCCGTCATGGATCTAAGTGGAAATGAACAGTCCAGAAGGACTCTGGGGTCATATGCTAACCCCACTACTGCTGCATATGGGAGTAGTATCTGTATACCCTCCATCAAAGCAGGCAGTTTTGAGCTAAATTCTCAGCTCATTGTCATGGTGCAGCAAAACTGCTAGTATTCCTGTCTTCCACAGGAAGAACCTACTGAGTTTCTGGCACAATTCTTGTAAATTGCTGACACAGTACGTGACAAGGAGGTAGATCAGGATGTATACAGACTGTTTCTGTTTTCATTTGCTATAAAAGATCAAGCTAAAAGGTGGTTAAATAACCAACCCACAGCAAGCATAAGGACATGGAAACAGTTATCAAACAAATTCCTGAATCAATATTTCCCTCCAAAAAGGATAACACAGCTAAGGCTGGACATCCAAGGCTTTAAATAAGAGGATGATGAATCCCTTTATAATGCCTGGGAGAGGTACAGAGGGATGCTAAGGAAATGCCCCTCTGAAATGTTTTCAGAATGGGTGCAATTAGACATCGTCTACTATGGGCTTACAGAAGGAGCTCAGATGTCCCTAGACCACTCAGCTGGTGGATCTATACACATGAGGAAAACTATTGAAGAGGCTCAAGAGCTTATTGATATAGTTGCCAGAAACCAACATCTGTGCATAAGTAATGGGTCCTCCATAAAAGAAGAAGCCAAAGCAGTGTCTACTGAAATTGGTCCTCCAGAACAAGTTGCTGAACTCAATCAACAATTGTGCTTTCTAACAAAATAGCTAGCAGAATTCAAGGAGATGCTACAAGACACTAAAAATGCTAATAAAAATGTGGAGGAACAATTGAATCAAACAAAACAGCAGTTATCAAAGCAGATAACAGAAGAGTGCCAGGCAGTTCAATTAAGAAGTGGAAAAACATTAAATACCTCGCTTCAGAACAGCAGAAAGCCAAGGAAAGAACAACTGACAGAGGATGAGCAAAATGTCATCCAAAATCCCTCTGAGGACAGTAAGAGCCCAGAGGGGAATGATTCTGGCACTCAAACACCAGAAAAGGATGGAGAGCTGGCGTTAAACGCCCAACCAATGCTCAGTTCTGGCATTCAAACACCACAAACAAGCAAGGAGTTGGCATTAAACGCCCAAAGGAAGCTCAGTTCTGGCATTCAAATGCCAGGAACAGGAGTTGGCATCCAACGCCAATCTAGCTTCCACCCCTGGCATTCAAACGCCAGTGAGGGATCAGACACACACAAGTGCTGATAAAAATCCTTCTAAAAAGGCTTCTGGTGCGCGAAATTGTGATATCCAGGCTCGAACAATCCCTGGCAACGTGAGCAACTTGGTACGCATAATCGTGATTACACTTTAATTATGTAAAATTCATGGCTCTTTCTTTCCCTGGCAATGGCACCAAGAACATGGTGCCAATACCATGGTTCACAACTTCGATACAACTAACCAGCAAGTGCACTGGGTCGTCCAAGTAATACCTTACGTGAGTAAGGGTCGAATCCCACAGAGATTGTTGGTATGAAGCAAGCTATGGTCACCTTGAAAATCTCAGTCAGGCGGATATAAAGTGATAATGGTGTTTTCGAAAATTATATAATAAAATAGGGATAGAGATACTTATGTAAATCATTGGTAGGAATTTCAGATAAGCGAATGGAGATGTTTTTCGTTCCTCTGAACCTCTGCTTTCCTGCTATCTTCATCCAATCAGTCTTACTCCTTTCCATGGCTGGCTTTATGTGATACATCACCACTGTCAATGGCTACTTTCGGTCATCTCTCGGGAAAATGATCCAATGCCGTGTCACGGCACGGCTAATCGTCTGGAGGCATCACCCTTGCCAATGGCTTCATCTTATCCTCTCAGTGAATAATATGCTCACGCACCCTGTCACGGCACGGCTATTCATCTGTCGGTTCTCGATCATGCTGGAATAGGATTTACTATCCTTTTGCGTCTGTCACTAACGCCCTGCAATCGCGAGTTAGGAGCTCGTCACAGTCATTCAATCATTGAATCCTACTCGGAATACCACAGACAAGGTTTAGACCTTACGGATTCTCTTGAATGCCGCCATCATTCTAGCTTACGCCACGAAGATTCCGGTTAGGAGATCTAAGAGATATTCATTCTAGCTTATTTCATGTAGAACAGAAGTGTTTGTCAGGCACGCGTTCATAAGGGAGAAGGATGATGAGCGTCACACATAATCATCACCTTCATCACGTTCTTGGGTGCGAATGGATATCTTAGAAGCGAAATAAGATGAATTGAATGGAAAACAGTAGTACTTTGCATTAATCTTTGAGGAACAGCAGAGCTCCACACCTTAATCTATGGAGTGTAGAAACTCTACCGTTGAAAATACATAAGCGAAAGGTCCAGGCATGGCCGAGAGGCCAGCCCCCATGGTCTAAGAACTATGCGTTCCCAGATGTTCCTAAGATCCTAAGGTGATCAAAAAATACCTAATACAATAGTAAAAGGTCCTATTTATAATAAACTAGCTACTAGGGTTCACATGAGTAAGTAATTGTTGCATAAATCCACTTCCTGGGCCCACTTGGTATGTGTTTGGGCTGAGCTTGAGTGTTGCACGTGTAGAGATCCTTCTTGGAGTTGAACGCCAGCTTTTGTGCCAGTTTGGGCGTTCAACTCTGGTTTTGGCTCCTTTTCTGGCGCTGGACGCCAGATTTGGGCAGAGAGCTGGCGTTGAACGCCAGTTTAAGTCGTCTATTCTTGGCCAAAGTATGGACTATTATATATTGCTAGAAAGCCCTGGATGTCTACTTTCCAACGCAATTGGAAGAGCGCCATTTCGAGTTCTGTAGCTCCAGAAAATCCACTTTGAGTGCAGGGAGGTCAGAATCCAACAGCATCAGCAGTCCTTCTTCAACCTCTGAATCTGATTTCTGCTCAAGTCCCTCAATTTCAGCCAGAAAATACCTGAAATCACAGAAAAATACACAAACTCATAGTAAAGTCCAGAAATGTGAATTTAACATAAAAACTAATGAAAACATCCCTAAAAGTAACTAGATCCTACTAAAAATATACTAAAAACAATGCCAAAAAGCGTATAAATTATCCGCTCATCAGCTTCCCCAACCACCTCGGTAGGAAATAAATCTGCAGCAACCAAGGTTGAGGAATACAAAGCCAAGATGCCTTATCCTCAAAAACTCTGCCAAGAGGAGCAGGATAAGCAATTTGCTCGCTTTGCAAAATATCTGAGGACTCTTGAAATAAAGATTTCATTTGCAGAGTGATAAACCACTATTTTATGGTTTATATTGTGTTTAATTGTGTGGTTTTATCATGATCCTTACCCACTTATTCATTAAATTAGCATGAAATTATAATCCCTTCCTGAATTTAAAACATGTTTGAAAACTGCTTCCTAGAGACTTTAATTATGTATTTTTAATTCTCCTTTATTTCATTCGATGCCGTGATCTGTGTGTTGAGTGTTTCAGACTTTATAGGGCATGAATGAGTTGGAGATTGGAAAGGAAGCTAGCAAAAATGGAAGGAACACAAGAATTTGAGGAGATAACCAGCGAGAAGTGACACGGTCGCATGGCTCACGCGACCGCGCGAAGGAGAGCGAATCGCAGTGACACGGCCGCATGGCTCACGCGGCCGCGCGGATTGGAAAAGCTCAGGCGACGCGGTAGCGTGGACGACGCGAACGCGTGGCAAGGAAAAGCGCGAATGACGCGTCCGCATGGATGACGCGATCGCGTGACTTGTGCGATCTGCATAATCTGCAAACTTCGCTGGGGGCGATTTTGGACCTTATTTTGACCTAGTTTTTGGCCCGGAATAGCAGACTAGAGCCAGAGAATATGCAGAAACAAACAACAACATTAATTCTACACAGTTGACAGTTTTAGAGCTAGTTTTTCCTCCTCTAGGTTTTTCTCTCTAGGTTTTAGAATTTTAATTTTGGGAATTGATCTTAGCATTGGAACATTAAGAAGAGTTATTTTTCCTCATCAAGACCTCGTCATTCTAGTTCGTTCTCTTAACTTGGTTTTATTCTTCCATGTTCTTTTCTTTGTTCAATTTTGTCATTTGAATACTTTCATGATTATTTGATACAAGGATTATTTCTTCCATTTTAATTTATTTCTCCATTCCAATAATCATGTCTTCTTTTAATTCCCTTTCATGTGTTATGGATTTATTATTTGCAATGAGTGAGTAGTTCCCTCATTTGATGGGGAGTTGATTGAAAGGAACTTTTGAGTTGGAAGGATTGAAAGAAAAATTGTAATTGGGTTAACTGTTGAATTGTTATCTAATCACTAATAACAATCCCTTTGAACTAAGTGGGTTGCAACTCGTGAATAGATCTAGCATTCCAACTTGTTTGACTTTCCTTTACCTGGTAAAGGATAACTAAACAAAACAACCATTAATTATAAATTAACCTTGAGATCATTCCATCAATAATAGAAATTCTAGCTAATAAACTCCCAGTCAAGGTTTTTATTCATATTATTTAAATTTTCTCTTTTTAATTTTCCCTCTACTTAACTCAACTTCTTGGAACATCTGATTAATAAAATAGCACACTTTTCTGCAACTCGTTGGGAGACGACCTGGGACTTAAACTCCCAGTAATTTTTAATTTAAACTCTCTGTGACATATTTCTAAATTGATAGGCAGATTTTTGGTGAGTTAAGAACTATACTTGCAACGTAACTATTTTAATAATTTTTTATTCACCAACTTCTGCCCCTCATCAATTTTTGGCGCCGTTGCCGGGGAGTTGCAATAGAGTGCTAAAGTTATTAATTAGAATTTATTTATTTACATTTTATTTTATTTTGTTACTATGAGCTGCATGTTTCTTCCATCAAATGACGCGTTCACTTCCTGATCCGTGCTTGCTAATATTCGATCCTAAAATTGAAAGGACTATTTCACGAATAAGGCGAGAACAGCGTCGGTTAGTCCGCTCTGAGGGCGGATCTAAGAGTAAACTTGAGGAAGAAACCAGCCCCCGTTCTACTGATTCGGTTGTTTTACGTGCAGAAGACATGGCAGCTAGGAGAGTTACCATCCAGGAGGAAGGAACCCCTGATTTTACAATGCAGCCGTTTCAAGCGCATCATCCAGCGGTGTTTACATATTTTGAAATAAAGACCGCACTGCTAAACTTGATGCCCAAGTTTTATGGCCTACCTGCTCAAGAGCCTATCAAGCACTTGAGAGATTTCCAGGCAGCCTGTTCTACTGTCAGGCGTGATGGTACTGATGAAACTTCAATTTTGCTGAAAGCTTTCCCGATTTCTCTCGAGGGAAAAGCAAGAGAGTGGTACTACACTCAACCTCTGGCAAATGTATCCAACTGGGATACACTCAGAAGGGAGTTTTTGGAGAAATTCTTTCCATCTGAAGTTACTGATAAACTGAGGAAGGGTATTTCCACAATTGTTCAGGATGACAATGAAACTCTCTTTGAATACTGGGAGCGTTTCAATAATCTTCTAGAAGCATGCCCCCACCACAGGATTGACAAGATAGTGTTGCTTAGCTATGTCACACAGGGCATGAGGCCCCAAGATAAGACCACATTGGAAAGTGCTAGCAATGGGTCTATGAAGAAGTACAAGACCACTGATGAGGCTTGGCAATTGATCAGTGATTTAGCTGAATCTACTAGGAATCACAGGCAAAAGCAAGGCCGTTCAAAAGCCGTTGCAGAAGTATCCTCTAACAGAGAGACTGCTGCTCTAGCTCAGAGTATATGTGAGATGACCAACTTGCTGAAGCAGATGCAATTGAATCAACAACAAGCTCAGCAAGCTCAACCTCCTCCGCCACAGCAAAACCAACAACTAGTCCCACAAAGAATTTGCAGAATCTGTGCTGATTATAGCCATTACACTAATGAATACCCGCAGCTCCAATAAGAAGACAACATGGTGGCATCCACTCATAACTTCTATGACCGCCCCAACCAAGGGTACAATCAAAGTGAAAATAATAACCATGGATGGCAGGACAATTCTAACCAGAATTGGAGGGACAACAATAACAGAGGAGGCAGAGATAATCAGGGAAATCAGAGGTGGAATATTAACAACAACAGGCAGTAGAATCAACCTTATAGAGCACCTCACCTGAGGCAAATCAAGGACCACAGAACAATCAACAGCAGACATCTCAATTTACTCATTCTTCTTTCTCTCCTAATGAAGAGCTACTACAATCTTTTGAGCGAAGACAACAGACCATGGAAAATAACATGAATAGTATTAATGCCAGTCTGAATGGTCTCACCTCTACTTTGCAAGCTCTTATGTCACAGATTGGATCAACACAAAATTCTAGTAACCAACCTTCAAGCTCCACTGGAATCCCCTCTCAACCATTACCCAATCCAAAGGGAGGCATTACTGCCATCACCCTAAGGTCTGGAACCACACTGCAGGAGAGGAATCAGGAGGAACCAAGCCCACCAGAACACACCTCAGCTGAAGAGGTAATAGAAATAGAAGTTGTTGAAGAGGAAGAGGACATACAGGACATAGCTGAAGAAGAAATAGCTCAACCACAGGAGGAAGCACCAAAAGGCGCAGACACCACAGAGAACACTACTCCAATTCCATTTCCACAACTTGCAAGGAAGCCCAGGAAGCAGCTGGAACCCGACCCCAAAATGGTAGAAATATTCAAAAAGGTTGAGGTAACTGTTCCTCTTTTTGATGTTATTCAGCAGGTACCTAAATATGCAAAGTTTCTAAAAGACTTATGTATCCATAAAGACAAAATTAATGAATTAGAAACTATTCCTTTAGGTAGTTATATATCTGCTTTAATGGGAGGATTACCTGAAAAATGTAGTGATCCAGGTCCTTGTATAGTTAGCTGTACTATTGGTGGTGTAGTAATTTATGATTGCATGTGTGATTTAGGAGCATGTGTCAGTATAATGCCTTTGTCTATATATGATATTTTGAGGCTCCCTCCCTTAAAAAGGTCGGCAGCTTGTTTTGTGTTAGCAGATAAAAGCATTATTACAGTGGCTGGAGTTGCTGAAGATGTTTTGGTGAACATTAAAGGACTTACATTTCCCACTGATTTTTATATCTTAGAGATGCCCCATAATGATTCAGATAAGCCATCATTAATCCTACTTGGGAGACCATTCCTGAAGACATCAAAATTCAAATTGGATGCCTTTTCAGGAACACACTCCTTTGAAATAGATGGCCGCATAGTAATCTTCAATCTGAATGGAGTCATTGACAAACCCCCAGAAGATCATTCCATCTTTCAGTGTGATGTCATAGATGAAAGTGTAGCTGAAGTTCACAAGGAAGAGTTCGAAGAGAAGCACATTGGACAAGATCCAAGTGTGGGGACCCTCTTAACTGACAATGAGGGCACTTCGTCATTTTCACAAGCTCCAGATAATCCAGAGCCTGCCCATGATCAAAAGTTAGAATTGAAACCCCTCCCTCCACATCTCAAATATGCTTATCTTAAAGATGAGCAGAGGTTTCCAGTTATCATTGCAAGAGAACTTACTTCTCAACAAGAAGAGCAGTTACTTGATGTGCTGAGGAAGCATAAGAAGGCAATTGGGTGGAGCTTGGCAGACATAGTAGGCATCAACCCTCAAGTATGTGAGCACAGAATATTTTTAGAAGAGGAAGCAAGACCTGTCCGTCAACCCCAAAGAAGATTGAATCCCACCATCTTGGAAGTTGTCAAAAAGGAAGTGACCAGACTATTGGAAGCCGGTATCATATATCCCATTTTAGACAGTGAATGGGTAAGCCCAGTACAAGTGGTGCCCAAGAAGTCTGGAGTCACTACAGTGAAGAATGAGCATGGAGAGCTCATAGCAACTAGAGTTCAGAATGCTTGGAGAGTCTGCATTGATTACAGGCGTCTCAACCAAGCTACCCGTAAGGATCACTATCCACTTCCATTTATTGATCAAATGCTGGATCTCCTGTCAGGTAAATCACATTATTGCTTTTTAGATGGTTACACAAGTTATTTCCAGATCCATATAGCTCCTGAGGATCAGGAAAAGACTACTTTTACATGTCCTTTTGGGACTTATGCTTATAAGAGAATGCCCTTTGGCTTGTGCAATGCACCAGCTACTTTCCAAAGGTGCATGATGAGTCTTTTCTCTAATCTTATTGAGGAGTGTATGAAAGTTTTTATGGATGATTTTAGCGTTTATGGTGATTCTTTTAGCCTTTGCTTAGATGGATTATCTAGAGTATTAGATAGATATGTTAATACAAACCTTGTATTAAATTTCGAAAAATGTCATTTTATGGTAAAACAAGGAATTATATTAGGACAAGTGGTATCCAATAATGGCATTTCTGTAGACCCAGCAAAGGTAAATGTTATTTCTAGTTTACCTTACCCCTCTTTTGTGAGGGAAGTCCGTTTGTTCCTTGGCCATGCAGGTTTTTACAGGAGATTTATTATGGACTTTAGTAAAGTCGCACTTCCCTTATCCAGATTACTGCAGAAGGATATTGAGTTCGAGTTCAGTGAGGATTGCAAACAAGCGTTTGATAAGCTAAAGACTGCTCTGACTCAAGCTCCAATTGTGAGAGAACCGGACTGGAGCCAGCCATTTGAAATCATGTGCGATGCTTCCAACCATGCAGTAGGAGCAGCGCTGGCTCAGCGTGAAGGTGAGGATCCTTTCGTTATTGCTTATGCGTCTAAGACTTTAGACACTGCCCAGTCCAATTATACTACTACTGAGAAAGAGCTTCTTGCTACTGTTTTTGCTCTGGATAAATTTTGAGCTTATTTACTTGGTACTAGAGTAGTAGTGTATTCGGACCATGCAGCTTTAAAGTATTTATTAGCTAAAAAGGAATCAAACCAAGACTCATACGTTGGATACTGCTGTTACAAGAATTTAATTTAGAAATAAAGGATAGGAGTGGTAATTAGAATTTAGTGGCAGACCACTTGAGTCACCTTGAGCATGTTAAGGATGATTCTACTCCTATAGATGATAATTTTCCTTTTGATAACCTGCAAGCAGTATCTGAGGTAGTCCCTTGGTATGCACCTGTTGCTAATTATTTAGTTAGCCGCACATTTCCTCCAAATTTTTCTAAGCATCAAAGAGACAAGCTGAAAATCGAGTCTAAATATTATATATGGGATGAACCATATTTATGGAGATGTGGCGCTGATCAAGTAATTAGACGTTGCGTGCCTCAATTAGAATTCCAGTCCATTTTAGAGGCCTGTCACTCATCTGAGAATGGAGGACATTTTGGTCTTCAAAGGACAGCTAGAAAGATCTTAGACTGTGGATTCTGGTGGCCTACCCTTTTTAATGACGCTGCTGAGTTCTGTAAATCTTGTCTCCCATGCCAGAAATTTGGTAATATATCCAGGAGGGATGAGATGCCTCAATAAATTATGCTTTTCTGTGAAATTTTTGATGTTTGGGGCATTGACTTCATGGGTCCATTTCCAAATTCTAATGGATATTTTTATATATTGTTAGCTGTGGATTATGTTTCCAAATGGGTGGAAGCAATTCCTACCCACACTGATGATGCTAACACTGTTATTTCCATTGTGAGAAACCATATTATATGTCGCTTCGGATCACCACGAGCAATCGTGAGCGATCAAGGCACCCATTTCTGTAACAGGAGATTGCCAGGATTAATGAAGAAGCATGGGATAATTCATAAAGTTGCAACAGCGTACCATCCCCAAACTAATGGGCAAGCCGAGGTGTCCAACAGAGAAATTAAACGTATCTTGCAAAAGATAGTAAAGCCTCATAGAAAAGACTGGAGCACCAGGCTACAAGATGCACTCTGGGCGTACAGAACAGCATACAAGACACCCATTGGGATGAGTCCTTTCCGCTTGGTTTATGGAAAAGCTTGTCATCTCCCAGTTGAAGTAGAACACAGAGCCTTTTGAGCAGTTAAGGAGTGCAACATGGGAATTGAGAAAGTCGGAGCTAAAAGGAAGTTGCAACTGCAGGAACTGGAGAGCCTTCGCCTAGAAGCTTATGAAAACTCCAGAATATACAAGGAAAAGATGAAGGCTGTACATGACCAAAACATCAAGAAGAAAGAGTTCCAACCTGGGGATTTAGTCCTCCTTTACAAATTTCGACTAAGGCTCATGCCAGGCAAGTTGAGATCAAGATGGGAAGGTCTATACAGAGTAGAGAAGGCCGAACCGTACGGAGTTTATCACCTAAGCCATCCTTCAAGCTCTGAACTTATTAAGGTTAATGGACAACGCCTGAAGCTATACCATGGCGAGAAGATGCAGAGAAGCAAGGAGCTTGAGATCTTCCTCTTGGAAGATCCCCACATAGCAGAAGATTGAGCTAGTGGAGCGTCCAACTTATGGACGTTAAAGCAAAGTGCTAGGTGGGAGACAACCCACCATGGTATGATCGTTCTTTTCTTTATTTTTAGTTTTTCCTATTCAATAACTCTTCTCTTTCTTAGTACTTTCGTGCATCTGCATTTACCTGCTTTTATTTTCCTTCACCACTTGGATTCGTTCTAAGCTTAGTTTACTATCATTCGAGCTAGCCGCTAACAGAACGTACCCCCTCACAATCACTCCCGTCTAATGCAACTCTTACAGAATTCTGATATAAAGTATGAGACAAAAATGGTTTAATATCTAAACTTATCAGACGGAATAACAGCAGTTCTTTCATAGCAATCAAGGAAAACATGATACTTGGATAACCAATCTAACCCTAGAATAACTTCTAAACCACATAGAGGTAAACAGATTAGATCATGTATAAACGTTCTGTTCCTAATAGTGAATGGTACTTGCAGGCACACTAAACTAGTCAAAGCATTTTGGGATGCAGCTGTATGGACAATCAGATCAAAGTTCAACTCAGAGAAATCTAGTCCCAACTCACGAGCAACATTTAAAGAAATAAAGGAATGCGATGCACCCGAATCATACAGTACAGTTAGAAATCGATTCTTGACGTAACACTGACCTTGGATCAGGGCGTCTGATTGCATAGCATCATCAGCAGTCATGGCAAACACTCGACCTTGTTGCTGGGTGATGGGAAGCAGAAGCTTGTGAATTAAAAATTTATTAAAATGGTTACGTTGCGAGTATAGTTCTTAACTCACCAAAAATCTGCCTATCAATTTAGAAATATGTCACAAAGAGTTTAAATTAAAATTACTGGGAGTTTTAAGTCCCAGGTCGTCTCCCAACGAGTTGCAGAAAAGTGTGCTGTTTTATTAATCAGATGTTCCAAGAAGTTGAGCTAGGTAAATTGGGAATTAAATTGAGGAATTTTAAGTAATATAAATAAAAGCCTTGACTGGGAATTGATTGGTTGGAATCTCTATCATTGATGGTGTGATTGTAAGATTAATTTATAATTAATGGTTGTTCTGTTTGGTTATCCTTTACTAGGTAAAGGAAAGTCAAACAAGTGGGAATGCCAGATCTGTTCACAAGTTGCAACCCACTTAGTTCAAAGGGATTGCCGTCGGTGACAAGATAGCAATCCAACATTTAACCCAATTACAAATTTTCTTTCAATCCTTCCAACTCAAGAGTTCCTTTTAATCAACTCCCCATCAAGTAAGGGAACTACTCACGCATTGTAAATAAAGAATCCATGGCACATGAAAGGAAATTAAAAGAAGACATGATTATTGATATTGAAATTGAATTAAAAAGAAATAATCCTTGCATTAAATAATCATAAATGTATCTGAATGACAAAATTGAACATAACAAAGAACATGGAAGATCAGAACCAAGTTAAGAGAATAAACTAGGATGATGATATCTTGATGAGGAAATAACTCTTCTCAATGTTCCAATTCTAAGATCAATTGAAAATTAAAATCCTAAAACTAGAGAGAGAAACCTAAGAGAGTGAAAAACTAGATCTAAAACTACTGAATGAATGTCTGTGTTGTTTCTGCATATTCTCTGACTCTAGTCTGCTGTTCCGGGCCGAAAACTAGGCCGGAATAAGGCCCAAAATCGCCCCCATCGAATTCTGCAGATTATGCAGATCGCACATGTCACGCGATCGCGTCGTCCACGGTACCGCGTCGCCTGTGCTTTCCAATCCGCGCGGCCGCGGAAGCCATGCGGCCGCGTCACTGCGATTTGCGCTCCTTCGCGCGGTCGCGTGAGCCATGCGACCGCGTCACTTCTCGCTGGTTATCTCCTCAATTTCTTGTGTTCCTTCCATTTTTGCTAGCTTCTTCTCCAATCTCCATCTCATTCATGCCCTATGGGGACTGAAACACTTGACACACAGATCACGGCATCGAATGGAATAAAGGAGAATTAAAAGTAAATAATTAAAGTCTCTAGGAAGCAATTTTCAAACATGTACTGATTATAGGAAGGAAATCTAAATGCATGCTAAATTGATGAATAAGTGGGCAAGGATCATGACAAAACCACACAATTAAACACAATATAAACCATAAAATAGTGGTTTATCAACCTCCCCACACTTAAACATTAGCATGTCCTCATGCTAAATTGAAGGAGACAAGGAAATAAGTATGAACATGCAGAAACTCATGAAATGCAATGCAATCCTACGTATATAAATGAATGCAACTATATGATTATTGTCCACTTGATCAAAAGTAAATAAGCCTTTCAAAACAGTTACAAATCAAATTCCACTAATTCTATCATGATACAATAAAACCGATAAAAGTGCAAGAAGATAGCTTATGAAAGCGAGAAACATGAAAATCCAAGCATTGAACCCTCACTGATAATGTATGTACGCTCTAATCTTTAGTGTATAGGGTAATCACTCTATTTTTCTCTAGTCATGTTTTCTAACTTTTGTTTTTCTCTTAACCAATCAACAACAGTTAATATACCAATGCAAACATCATGAGGTCTTTTCAGGGTTGTAATGGGGCCAAGGTGCAGGTAAGGATATACATATGGCTAAGTGAGCATTGTAAATTGAATCTTTAATTAACCTAAGCTCTCACCTAATATACATATATTCTATATACTTTTAAATCCATGCTTAGCTACCCATAATTCCCTTTTTCAACCCATACTCATGTTTCAACTTTGTATTTTGATTCTATCATATGTGCATTGATATTTGAATTCTAAATTTAACATTGGGGTAATTTTTGTCCCCTTATTTATTGATTTTGTTTTTAAATAAATAAAGCTTATTAATGCACATAGATTTTTCATTCTCATATCTTCACATGAGTAAGTATCCAAATTCCCTTTAAATTTTCATGACACATTCCCTCAACAACTTTTGTTCCCACAATTTCCCATACTTAACTAGCATACACAATTTTATCTTAAGCTAACCAAAGATTCAATTTGGGATATGCAATTGTTTTTCAGTTTAAGGTTAGTAATGTGGTAAAATATAGAACAAATGGGGTTTTAAAGTCTCAAAGTGATTAACAAAGGTAATTGAGAAGGGTAGGCTTGATTTGCATAAGTGAGTTTAAACAAATAATGGCCTCAATCATGTGCAAGCATGTAAATATAATAAATATTGGACATATAAGATAAAACAAAATATATATTACAATCATAGAGAAGTAAACACACAAGAATAAAATGATTATGGTTAAATAATGTAACCATACATAAAGGCTCAAATCTTTCACAGGTTGTGTATTCTTTAGCTCAAACATCATGTTCCAAATACAACTCAAGCAGATTTATCATAAAAATTTTGAAAAATTAGTGAAATTTTGTTCCAAAGATAGATTTTTAAAAGAAACTTATTGTCTTTTCAATCAAGTAGAACATGCATGCAACTATTCTAACCTATGCAGTTTATTCTATTTTATAAAAGAAAGAAAATCTAACTAAAATATCCTAATTATTGGTGCCAGAGAAGAGAATTTACCTCCGGAAGTCAGGTACTGACCGACCTCCCCACACTTAAGGCTTTGCACCGTCCACGGTGCCATCTGTCAGGAACAGGGGTGGGCTGGTAGTAGTATCTCCATCGTCGGGGCCGTCATGGCTCCCAGTGCTAGTACAGGAAGTGGAGTCCGGGGTGTCTGAGTCTCTGAAGCTTCCCTTGAGTAGCTCCTTGAGGTGTTTGAATCGGCGCTCGTTACGGCGCTCTCTCATCTTAGCTTTCAGTTCATGCCGATCCAATTTTTCAAGTATCTGCTGGAGCAATTTCTCGGTTGTAGATGCTTGTGGTGTTGAAGAAGGAATATCTTCAACTGGCCAAGTAGGCTGGCGTGTAGTGGCTGCTAAAAGGCTGAGGTATTTACTGTGAGGGGTATATTGATCATCCCGTGGAAGCATGGCTTTGGTGTCCCCAGCTCTGTAGGAGACTCCGGCTGCTGAGACAAGATCTGAGACTAAGGCAGGAAAAGGTAGGTTGCCCGCGATTTGTACATGCTCCATAGCATTCTGGATGTGTCTTGAAAGATTCAGAGGTTGGTCTGTAAGGATGCACCATAGTAGAACAGCCATGTCTGCAGTGACGGAGGACGCATGAGTGCTCAGAAAGACGTAATGGGACATGATCTGTGCCCATACGCGAGCCTCCAAGGTAAGTGCGGAAGCCAAGATTCCCTTAGGGAGGGTACGGTGGTATCCGTAGATCTAACGGCTGCCAGGTAATGCAATGACTCCGAGAACAGAGTCCCAGTCAAATTGGTATCTCTGGCGCTGAAGAGTGGCTTCTTGAAAAGCATCCATTCCTGCAGGAATAGGGGGAAGACTCAGAACTTGCTGAATGGCCTCTTCTATGATGGGGCTTGTTTCTGCCGGACATAAACAGACTGCAGGGTTGGTATGTAGAAGTTGGAGTAGAACTCAACTACCCAAGAAAGATTGACCTGCCTTGGCTGTTTCCGTAGGAAACCCCATTGTCTTCGCTCAATTTGTGGCTCAACAAAGGTGGCAATATTGGATGGGAGGATAAGAAGGTATTCATTGTTATAGTTCCTTTCTGCTAGGATAGGGAACATCTGCTCACAGTAGCGATTGGGAAATCGCGCAGAGTCCTTTGCTGGAAAGGCTTTCTCCTTGTCATCAACCTTTGTTATCCTCTTAACTCTTTTTGTCGAGGGCTTGACTGTGGTTGAAGAAGGCTCTGCCACTAATGCTCTTTTAGTTCCTCTTCTTGCTGGTGGTTTGGAAGTAGCTTTCTCTTTTCCTTTCTTGGTGGCCATCCTGAAAGAAGGGAAGAGAAAGGGAATTAAATTCAAAGAGATAGAGCAAGGGAGAGGGTATTGTAAGTGATAGTCAATGCACGATAAAGATAAATGGCATTAACACATGGTCCGGATTACATGTGAAAAGCTCATCAATGGAAATACAACAAGTGCATGTAGGACAAAGGAATGCAAGAGGTTTATTGGCATGCAGGCAAAGGCATGAGTAGCGTAGATGAAGCATTACTTTGTAACAAACCATCACGTTTGTATTGACAATTGAATTCAATTAATAAAATAATAAGGGAAAATTGTAAAAAGCAAGCATTGAATAGTATAGTAACATAGAGAAGTGCATAATGCTATATGGGCATTTTCACAAACACATGGCGTGCATGTTAAACGAGATATAAAAAGTATGAAATTGAACATGCAAGCAATCCCTTAAAGGTAACAATTGTCAATTGAATTGTAACAAGTCACAAGCATATAATGAGGGATAATGACTTAAAAAATTTCTAACACCATGTAAAAAGGGAAAAGAAGGATAAAGAAAAATAGAAGTTTGAAAAGAAAAAGAAAAGAAAAAGAAATAATAATATATACATAATATAATAAGAATGATAGAAAAGAGAAGAAGGAAGAAGAAGGTAAAACCTTGTTAATGGGAGAGAGAGAGAGAGAGTGAAAGGTGAGATAGAAGGGGGAGGGGGAAGAAGAAAGAAGGAGGGAAAAGAAAAATTTAGGATTTGGAGGAAAGAAAGATAAGATAATTTGGCAATTGAGGTTTAGCAGTGCGGAGCATGCGACGCGGCCGCGGAAGGCACGCGTTCGCGTGGGTGCGCATCAGGTAAGATGACGCAATCGCGTTAGTCATGTGGTCGCGTGACCCATGTTGCGCTACTGGCGCGAGTGCAGCCTCGCTCCAGCACAACTCTCTGTTCGATTCATTTTAATTGCCAAAATTGGGTGACGCGATCACGTGGGTCATGCGATCGCGTGAGTGTGCGTTAGAGAATAATCGATGCGGCCGCGTTGGCGACGCGGTCGCGTGACAAGGATTGTGCTTCCAGCACCAATCCAGCACCACTCTCGCACAATATAGCATTGTGCACCCTTTTACGTCGAAAATGCAGGGCACGCGGCCGCGGAGGGCACGCGGTCGCGTGGGAGGTCATGATGTCCAAGCGATGCGGTCGCGTCAGCGACGCGGTCGCGTGGGGTAATTTGTGCCATTGGCACAATTCCAGCGCTCCTCCTGCGTAACTTTCTATTCATTTTGATTTTTCTTTACTCCTCCTGCCACGCGGACGCGTCGCTGGTGCGATCGCGTCGTGCGGCGAAAATTTTTTTTTTTTAAATAAGACATGTAAAAACATGCATATGAAAGAGCACGGAAGTACTAATAAAGAGAAGAGTTATTAAAGAAGAAAAACTAAAAGTGAAGAAAAGAACGATCATACCGCGGTGGGTTGTCTCCCACCAAGCACTTTGCTTTTACGTCCGTAAGTTGGACGTTCCTATAGCTCAATCTACTGCGATGTGGGGATCTTCCAGGTGGAAGATCTCAAGCTCCCTATTTTTCTGCACCTTCTCACCATGGTATAGCTTCAGGCGTTGTCCATTAACCTTAATAAGTTCAGAGCTTGAAGGATGGCTTAGGTGATAAACTCTGTACGGTTCAGCCTTCTCTATTCTGTATGGACCTTCCCATTTTGATCTCAACTTACCGGGCATGAGCCTCAGTCGAGATTTGTAAAGGAGAACAAAATCTCTAGGTTGGAACTCTCTCTTCTTGATGTTTTGATCATGCACAGCTTTCATCTTTTCCTTGTATATTCTGGAGTTCTCATAAGCTTCCAGGCGAAGGTTCTTCAGTTCCTGCAGTTGCAACTTTCTTTCAGCTCCAGCATTCTCAATTCCCATGTTGCACTCCTTAACTGCCCAGAAGGCTCTGTGTTCAATTTCAACTGGGAGATGGCAAGCTTTTCCATAAACCAAGCGGAAGGGACTCATCCCAATGGGTGTCTTGTATGCTGTTCTATATGCCCATAGTGCATCCTGTAGTCTGGTGCTCCAGTCTTTTCTATGAGGCTTTACTATCTTTTGCAAGATACGCTTAATTTCTCTGTTTGACACCTTGGCTTGCCCATTAGTTTGGGGATGGTAAGCTGTTGCAACTTTATGGATTATCCCATGCTTCTTCATCAATGCTGTTAGTCTCCTGTTACAAAAATGGGTGCCTTGATCGCTCATGATCGCTCGTGGTGATCCAAAGCGGCATATAATATGGTTTCTCACAAAGGAAACAATAGTGTTAGCATCATCAGTGCGGGTAGGAATTGCTTCTACCCATTTGGAAACATAATCCACAGCTAACAATATATAAAAATATCCACCAGAATTTGGAAATGGACCCATAAAGTCAATGCCCCATACATCAAAAATTTCACAGAAAAGCATATATTGTTGAGGCATCTCATCCCTCCTGGATATGTTACCAAATTTCTGGCATGGGTGACAAGATTTACAAAACTCAACAGCATCTCTAAAAAGAGTAGGCCACCAGAATCCGTAGTCTAAGATCTTTCTAGCTGTTCTTTGAGGGCCAAAGTGTCCTCCACTCTCAGATGAGTGACAGGCCTCTAAAATGGACTGGAATTCTGATTGAGGTACACATTGTCTAATTATCTGGTCAGCACCACATCTCCATAAATATGGGTCATCCCATATATAATATTTAGACTCGCTTTTCAGCTTGTCTCTTTGATGTTTAAAGAAATGTGGAGGAAATGTGTGGCTAACTAAATAATTAGCAACAGGTGCGTACCAAGGGACTACCTCAGATACTGCTTGCAGGTTGTCAAAAGGAAAATTATCATCTATAGGAGTAGAATCATCCTTAATATGTTCAAGGCGACTCAAGTGGTCTGCTACTAAATTTTGATTACCACTCCTGTCCTTTATTTCTAAATCAAATTCTTGTAACAACAGTATCCAACGTATAAGTCTTGGTTTGGATTCCTTTTTAGCTAATAAATACTTTAGAGCAGCATGGTCCGAATACACTACTACTCTAGTACCAAGTAAATAAGCTCGGAATTTATCCAGAGTGAAAACAATAGCAAGTAGCTCTTTCTTAGTAGTAGTATAATTGGACTGGGCAGTGTCTAAAGTCTTAGACGCATAGGCAATAACAAAAGGATCCTTACCTTCACGCTGAGCCAGCGCTGCTCCTACTGCATGGTTGGAAGCATCGCACATGATTTCAAACGGCTGGCTCCAGTCGGGTCCTCTTACAATTGGGGCTTGAGTTAGAGCAGTCTTCAGCTTATCAAATGCTTGTTTGCAATCTTCACTGAACTCGAACTCAATGTCCTTCTGCAGTAATCTGGATAAGGGAAGTGCCACCTTACTAAAGTCCTTAATAAATATCCTGTAGAAACCTGCATGGCCAAGGAACGAACGGACTTCCCTCACAGAAGAGGGGTAAGGTAAACTAGAAATAACATTCACTTTTGCTGGGTCTACAGAAATGCCATTATTAGATACCACATGTCCTAATACAATCCCTTGCTTTACCATAAAGTGGCATTTTTTGAAATTCAATACAAGGTTTGTATCGACACATCTATCTAATACTCTAGATAATCCATCTAAGCAAAGGTTAAAAGAATCACCATAAATGCTAAAATCGTCCATAAAAACTTCCATACAGTCCTCAATAAGATCAGAGAAAAGGCTCATCATGCATCTTTGGAAAGTAGCCGGTGCATTGCACAAGCCAAAGGGCATTCTCTTATAAGCATAAGTCCCAAAAGGACATGTAAAAGTAGTCTTTTCCTAATCCTCAGGAGCTATATGAATCTAGAAATAACCTGTGTAACCATCTAAAAAGCAATAATGTGATTTACCTGACAGGCGATCCAGCATTTGATCAATGAATGGAAGTGGGTAGTGATCCTTACGGGTAGATTGGTTGAGACGTCTGTAATCAATGCAGACTCTCCAAGCATTCTGAACTCTAGTTGCTATGAGCTCTCCATGCTCATTCTTCACTGTAGTGACTCCAGATTTCTTGGGCATCACTTGTACTGGACTTACCCATTCACTGTCTGAAATGGGGTATATGATACCGGCTTCCAATAATCTGGTCACTTCCTTTTTGACAACTTCCAAGATGGTAGGATTCAATCTTCTTTGTGGTTGACGGACAGGTCTTGCTCCTTCTTCTAAAAATATTCTGTGCTCGCATACCTGAGGGTTAATTCCCACTATGTCTGCCAAACTCCACCCAATTGCCTTCTTATGCTTCCTCAGTACATCAAGTAACTGCTCTTCCTATTGAGAAGTCAGTTCCCTAGCAATAATAACCGGAAGCTTCTGCTCATCCTCAAGATAAGCATATTTGAGATGTGGAGGGAGAGGTTTCAATTCTAACATTCGATCATGGGTAGGCTCTGGATTATCTGGGACTTGTGAAAATGGCGAAGTGTCCTCATTGTTAGTTAAGAGGGTCCCCACACTTGGACCTTGTCCAGTGTGCCTCTCTTCAAACTCTTCTTTTTGAAATTCAGCCACACTTTCATCTATGACATCACACTGAAAGATAGAACGATCTTCTGGGGGGTTGTCAATGACTCCATTCAGATTGAAAATCACTATGCGGCCATCTATTTCAAAGGAGTATTCCTCTTCTGAAGAGAATGAGGATGTTACTGAAGAGCAAACTGCCAAGTTTCTTGGTGCAATCATGAAGCGGAATGCCAAATTATTTGGTATTGAAACTTGGGAAGATGAACCTCCCTTGTTCATCAATGAACTAAGTGATCTGGATCAACTGACATTGCCTCAGAAGAGACAGGATCCTGGAAAGTTCATAATACCTTGTACCATAGGCACCATGATCTTTAAGGCTCTGTGTGACCTTGGTTCAGGAATAAACCTCATGCCCCTATCTGTAATAGAGAAACTGGGAATCTATGGGGTGAAAGCTGCTAGAATCTCATTAGAGATGGCAGATAATTCAAGAAAACAGGCTTATGGACAAGTAGAGGACGTGTTAGTAAAGGTTGAAGGCCTTTACATCCCTGCTGATTTCATAGTCTTGGATACTGGAAAGGAAGAGGATGAATCCATCATCCTAGGAAGACCTTTCCTAGCCACAGCAAGAGCTGTGATTGATGTGGATAGAGGAGAATTGATCCTTCAAATAAATGAGGACAACCTTGTGTTTACAACTCAAGGATCTCTCTCTGCATCCATGGAGAGGAAGCATAAAAAGCTTCTCTCAAAGCAGAGTCAAACAAAGCCCCCACAGTCATACTCTAAGTTTGGTGTTGGGAGGCCACAACCAAACTCTAAGTTTGGTGTTGAACTCCCATATCCAAACTCTAAGTTTGGTGTTGGAGAGTCTCAACAATGCTCTGAACATCTGTGAGGCTCCATGAGAGCCCACTATCAAGCTATTGACATTAAAGAAGCGCTTATTGGGAGGCAATCCAATGTTTATTTATCTAACTATATTTTTGTTTTTCATGTTTTCTTAGGTTCATGATCATGTGGAGTAACAAAATAAATATATAAATTGGAAACGGAATCAAAAACAGCTGAAGAAAAATCACACCCTGGAGGAAGCACCTGCCTGGCGTTCAATGCCAGAACAGAGCATGGTTCTGGCGCTGAACGCCCAAAATGGGCAGCATCCTGGCGCTGAACGCCCAGAACAAGCATGGTTCTGGCGTTCAACGCCAGAAATGGCAACAAATGGGCGTTGAACGCCCAAAATGGGCACCAACCTGATGCTGAACGCCCAGAGTTGTGTGTAAGGGCATTTTACATGCCTAAATTGGTGCAGGGATGTAAATGCCTTGACACCTCAGGATCTGTGGACCCCACAGGATCACCTCAGGATCTGTGGACCCTACAGGATCCCCACCTACCTCATCATCTCTCTTTCCATTCATGATCATCCCTTCTGTTTTCCATTTACCACTCACATCCATACACCTACCTACCTTCAAAATTCAACATCTCTTTCCCACCCAATCCCACCCATATGGCCGAATACACACATCCCTCCATCTCCTCCATATCTTCTTCTTCTTCTATTCTTTCTTCTTTTGCTCGAGGGCGAGCAACATTCTAAGTTTGGTGTGGTAAAAGCATAAGCTTTTTGTTTTTCCATAACCATTGATGGCACCTAAGGCCAGAGAAACCTCTAGAAAGAGGAAAGGGAAGACAAAAGCTTCCATTAAGGGTCTATAGCTCAGTGGTAGAACATTTGACTGCAAATCAAGAGATCCCTGAGATACCTCAGGGGATACATTTTCTTCCACACAATTATTGGAAGCAACTAAGGGTGGAACATCAAAAGCACTCCATCATCCTTCATGAAATAAGAGAAGATCAAAAAGCAATGAGGAAGGAGCAACAAAGACAAGGAAGAGACATAGAAGAGCTCAAGGACATCATTGGTTCCTCAAGAAGGAAACGCCACCATCACTAAGGTGGATTCATTCCTTGCTCTTATTTCTTCTGTTTTTCGTTTTCTATGTTAAGTGCTTATCTATGTTTGTGTCTTCATTACATGATCATTAGTAGTTAGTAGCTCTGTCTTAAAGCTATGAATGTCCTGTGAATCCATCACCTCTCTTAAATGAAAAATGTTTTAATTCAAAAGAACAAGAAGTACATGAGTTTCGAATTTATCCTTGAACTTAGTTTAATTATATTGATGTGGTGACAATGCTTCTTGTTTTCTGAATGAATGCTTGAACAGTGCATATGTCTTTTGAAGTTGTTGTTTAAGAATGTTAAATATGTTGGCTCTTGAAAGAATGATGACTAAGAGACATGTTATTTGATAATCTGAAAAATCATAAAAATGATTCTTGAAGCAAGAAAAAGCAGCAAAGAACAAAGCTTGCAGAAAAAAAAATGGGCGAAAAAAAATAGAAAGAAAAAGAAAAAGCAAGCAGAAAAAGCCAAAGCTCTTAAAACCAAGAGGCAAGAGCGAAAAGTCAATACCCCGTAAAACCAAAAGGAAAGGGCAAATAAAAAGGCTCCCAAGGCTTTGAGCATCAGTGGATAGGAGGGCCTAAAGGAATAAAATCCTGGTCTAAGCGGCTAAACCAAGCTATCCCTAACCATGTGCTTGTGGCGTGTAGGTGTCAAGTGAAAACTTGAGACTGAGCGGTTAAAGTCATGGTCCAAAACAAAAAAAAACGAGTGTGCTTAAGAACCCTGGACACCTCTAATTGGGGACTTTAGCAAAGCTGAGTCACAATCTGAAAAGGTTCACCCAGTTATGTGTCTGTGGCATTTATGTATCCGGTGGTAATACTGGAAAACAAGGTGCTTAGGGCCACGACCAAGACTCATAAAGAAGCTGTGTTCAAGAATCATCATACTGAACTAGGAGAATCAATAACACTATCTGAACTCTGAGTTCCTATAGAAGCCAATCATTCTGAACCTCAATGGATAGAGTGAGATGCCAAAACTATTCAAGAGGCAAAAAGCTATAAGTCCCGCTCATCTGATTGGAGCTATGTTTCATTGATAGTTTGGAATTTATAGTATATTCTCTTCTTTTTATCCTATTTGATTTTCAGTTGCTTGGGGACATGCAACAATTTAAGTTTGGTGTTGTGATGAGCGGATAAGTTATACGCTTTTTGGCATTGTTTTTAGTATGTTTTTAGTAGAATCTAGTTACTTTTAGGGATGTTTTCATTAGTTTTTATGTTAAATTCACATTTCTGGACTTTACTATGAATTTGTGTGTTTTTCTATGATTTCAGGTATTTTCTGGCTGAAATTGAGGGACTTGAGCAAAAATCAGATTCACAGGTTGAAGAAGGACTGTTGATGCTGTTGGATTCTGACCTCCCTGCACTCAAAATGGATTTTCTGGAGCTACAGAACTTGAAATGGCGCGCTTCCAATTGCGTTGGAAAGTAGCATCCAGGGCTTTCCAGCAATATATAATAGTCTATACTTTGGCCAAGTTTAGACGACGCAAACTGGCGTTCAACGCCAGCTCTCTGCCCAAATCTGGCGTCCAGCGCCAGAAAAGGATCCAAAACCAGAGTTGAACGCCCAAACTGGCACAAAAATTGGCGTTCAAGTCCAAGAAGGACATCTACACATGCAACACTCAAGCTCAGCCCAAGCACATACCAAGTGGGCCCCGGAAGTGGATTTATGCATCAATTACTTACTTCTATAATCCCTAGTAGCTAGTTTATTATAAATAGGATATTTCACTATTGTATTTGACATCTTTGGACGCCTGGTTCTTAGATCAGAGGGGCTGGCCATTCGGCCATGCCTGGACCTTTCACTTATGTATTTTTAACGGTAGAGTTTCTACACTCCATAGATTAAGGTGTGGAGCTCTGCTGTTCCTCAAAGATTAATGCAAAGTACTACCGTTTTCTATTCAATTCATCTTATTTTGCTTCTAAGATATTCATTCGCACTTCAACCTGAATGTGATAAACGTGACAATCATCATCATTCCCTATGAACGCGTGCATGACAACCACTTCCGTTCTACATTAGAATTGAATGAGTATCTCTTAGATCTCTTAATCGGAATCTTCGTGGTGTAAGCTAGAATGATGGCGGCATTCAAGAGAATCCGGAAGGTCTAAACCTTGTCTGTGGTATTCCGAGTAGGATTCAATGACTGAATGACTGTGACGAGCTCCAAACTCGCGATTGCCAGGCGTAGTGACAGACGCAAAAGGATAGTAAATCCTATTCCAGCATGATCGAGAACCGATAGATGAATAGCCGTGCCGTGACAGGGTGCGTTGACCATTTTCACTGAGAGGATAAGATGAAGCCATTGACAAGGGTGATGCCTCCAGACGATTAGCCGTGCCGTGACAGTGCATTTGGATCATTTTCCCGAGAGAAGACCGAAAGTAGCCATTGACAATGGTGATGTATCACATAAAGCCAGCCATGGAAAGGAGTAAGACTGATTGGATGAAGATAGCAGGAAAGCAGAGGTTCAGAGGAACGAAAGCATCTCTATTCGCTTATCTGAAATTCTCACCAGTGATTTACATAAGTATTTCTATCTTTATTTTATTAATTAATTTTGAAAACCCCATTACTATTTTATATCTTCCTGACTGAGATTTACAAGGTGACCATAGCTTGCTTCATACCAACAATCTCCGTGGGATTCGACCCTTACTCACGTAAGGTATTACTTGGATGACCCAGTGCACTTGCTGGTTAGTTGTGCGAAGTTGTGAACCATGGTATTGGCATCATGTTTTTTTTGGCGCCATTACCAGGGAAAGAAAGAGCGATGAATTTTACATAATTAAAGTGTAATCACAATTTCTGCGCACCAAGTTTTTGGCGCCGTTGCTGGGGATTGTTTGAGTTTGGACAACTGACGGTTCATCTTGTTGCTCAGATTAGGTAATTTTGTTTTTGTTTTCTTTTCAAAAATTTTTCAAAAAAATCTTTCAAAAATTTTCCCTTTGTTTTCGAAAAAAAAAATGTGTTTTCAACAATGTAATTTTCTTCAGAATTTTTAAAGAATGAATTCTAGTGTTTCATGAAGCATGGCTGGCTATAAAGCCATGTCTAATACGACTGTAGGGCATGTTAGACGTGTCATGTCTGAGTTACATACTAAAGCTTGGCTGGCTATTAAGCCATGCCTGACCCTTTGATTGGAGCTTTAGAGCATAAGATTCCTGGAATTCATATTAAAAATTTTGAATCCTTATTTTTCTCTTTTCTAAATAATTTTCGAAAAATATAAAATAAAAATCCAAAAAAATTAGAAAATCATAAAAATCAAAAATATTTTTTGTGTTTCTTGTTTGAGTCATGTGTCATGTTATAAGTTTGGTGTCAATTGCATGTGCATCTTGCATTTTTCGAAAAAAAAAATCATGCATTCATAGTGTTCTTCATGATCTTCAAGTTGTTCTTGGTAAGTCTTCTTATTTGATCTTTATATTTGCATGTTTTGTGTCTTTTCTTGTTTTTCATATGCATTCTTGAATTCCTAGTGTCTAAGAATTAAAGAATTCTAAGTTTGGTGTCTTGCATGTTTTCTTTGCATTAAAAATTTTTCAAAAATGTGTTCTTGATGTTCATCATGATCTTCATAGTGTTCTTGGTGTTCATCTTGACATTCATAGCATTCTTGCATGCATTCATTGTTTTGATCCATAACTTTCATGCATTGCATCATTTTTCTTGTTTTTCTCTCTCGTCATAAAAATTCAAAAATCAAAAAAATATCCTTCCCTCTTTCTTCTCATAAATTTCGAAAATTAGATTTGACTTTTTCAAAAATTTTTAAAATCTAGTTGTTTTTATGAGTCAAATCAAATTTTCAATTTAAAAATCTTATCTTTTTCAAAATCTTTTTCAAAAATCAAATCTTTTTCATTTTTCTTAGTTATTTTCGAAAATAACATCACCAATTAATGTTTTGATTCAAAAATTTCAAGTTTGTTACTTGCTTGTTAAGAAAGATTCAAACTTTAAGTTCTAGAATCATATCTTGTGATTTCTTGTGAATCAAGTCATTAATTGTGATTTTAAAAATCGAATCTTTTTCAAAAAAAAAAAAAACTAATTTCTATCATATATTTTCAAAAATATCTCCTTATCTTATCTTTTTCAAAATTTGATTTTAAAATATCCTTTCTAACTTCTTATCTTCTTATCTTTTCAAAATTGATTTTTAAAATTTGTTTCAACTAACTAACTAACTTTTTATTTGTTTCTTATCTTTTTCAAAACTACCTAACTAACTCTCTCTCTAATTTTCGAAAATATCTCCTTCTTTTTCAAAAATTCTTTTTAATTAATCAATTATTTTAATTTTTTATTTTAATTTTCGAAAATTACTAACCCTTTTCAAAAACTATTTTCAAAAATCACTAACTCTTTTTTCAAAAATAATTTTCGAAAATTCTCTTCTCTCTCATCTCCTTCTATTTGTTTATTCATCTACTAACATCTCTCCCTCACTCACATAAAAAAAAAAGAGGATCTCTATTATTATTATTCTGTGCCCTCTTCTTTGTCATATGAGCAGGAGCAAGGATAAAGAATATTCTTGTTGAAGCAGATCCAGAACCTGAAAGGACTCTGAAGAGGAAACTAAGAGAAGCTGAATTACAACAAACCAGCAAGCACCTGTCAGAAATTATCAAACAAGAAAAGAAGATGGCAGCTGAAAATAATAATAATGCAAGGAGAATGCTTGGTGACTTTACTGCACCTAATTCCAATTTACATGGAAGAAGCATCTCCATTCCTGCCATTGGAGCAAACAACTTTGAGCTGAAACCTCAATTAGTTTTTCTGATGCAGTAGAAGTGCAAGTTTCATGGACTTCCATCTGAAGATCCTTTTCAGTTCTTAACTGAATTCTTGCAGATCTGTGATACTGTTAAGACTAATGGAGTAGATCCTGAAGTCTACAGGCTCATGCTTTTCCCATTTGCTGTAAGAGACAGAGCTAAAATATGGTTGGACTCTCAACCTAAAGATAGCCTGAACTCTTGGGATAAGCTGGTCACGGCTTTCTTAGCCAAGTTCTTTCCTCCTCAAAAGCTGAGCAAGCTTAGAGTGGATGTTCAAACCTTCAAACAAAAAGATGGTGAATCCCTCTATGAAGCTTGGGAAAGATACAAACAATTGACCAAAAAGTGTCCTTCTGACATGCTTTCAGAATGGACCATCCTGGATATATTCTATGATGGCTTATCTGAGCTATCAAAGATGTCATTGGATACTTTTGCAGGTGGATCCATTCACCTAAAGAAAACGCCTGCAGAAGCTCAAGAACTCATTGACATGGTTGCAAATAACCAGTTCATGTACACTTCTGAAAGGAATCCTGTGAATAATGGAACGCCTATGAAGAAGGGAGTTCTTAAAGTTGATACTCTGAATGCCATATTGGCTCAGAATAAAATATTGACTCAGTAAGTCAATATGATTTCTCAGAGTCTGAATGGAGTGCAAGCTGCATCCAACAGTACTCAAGAGGCTTCTTATGAAGAAGAAGCTTATGATCCTGAGAACCTTGCAATAGCAGAGGTGAATTACTTAGGTGAACCTTATGGAAACACCTATAACTCATCATGGAGAAATCATCCAAATTTCTCATGAAAGGATCAAAAGCCTCAACAAGGCTTTAATAATGGTGGAAGAAACAGGTTTAGCAATAGCAAGCCTTTTCCATCATCCACTCAGCAACAGACAGAGAATTCTAAGCAGAATCCATCTAGCTTAGCAAACTTAGTCTCTGATCTATCTAAGGCCACTGTAAGTTTCACGAATGAAACAAGGTCTTCCATTAGAAATTTGGAAGCACAAGTGGGCCAGCTGAGTAAAAGGATCACTGAAATCCCTCCTAGTACTCTCCCAAGCAATACAGAAGAGAATCCAAAAGGAGAGTGCAAGGTCATTAACATAAGCACCATGGCCGAACCTGTAAGGGAAGGAGAGGACGTGAATCCCAAGGAGGAAGACCTCCTGGGACATCCAGCGGTCAATAAGGAGCTTCCCTCTGAGGAACCAAAGGACTCTGAGGCTCATCTAGAGACCATAGAGATTCCATTGAACCTCCTTATGCCATTCATGAGCTCTGATGAGTATTCCTCTTCTGAAGAGAATGAGGATGTTACTAAAGAGCAAACTGCCAAATTTCTTGGTGCAATCATGAAGCGGAATGCAAAATTATTTGGTATTGAAACTTGGGAAGATGAACCTCCCTTGTTCATCAATGAACTAAGTGATCTGGATCAACTGACATTGCCTCAGAAGAGACAGGATCCTGGAAAGTTCATAATACCTTGTACCATAGGCACCATGATCTTTAAGGCTCTGTCTGACCTTGGTTCAGGAATAAACCTCATGCCCCTCTCTGTAATAGAGAAACTGGGAATCTATGGGGTGCAAGCTGCTAGAATCTCATTAGGGATGGCAGATAATTCAAGAAAACAGGCTTATGGACAAGTAGAGGACGTGTTAGTAAAGGTTGAAGGCCTTTACATCCCTGCTGATTTCATAGTCTTGGATACTGGAAAGGAAGAGGATGAATCCATCATCCTAGGAAGACCTTTCCTAGCCACAGCAAGAGCTGTGATTGATGTGGACAGAGGAGAATTGATCCTTCAAATAAATGAGGACAACCTTGTGTTTACAACTCAAGGATCTCTCTCTGCATCCATGGAGAGGAAGCATAAAAAGCTTCTCTCATAGTAGAGTCAAACAAAGCCCCCACAGTCAAACTCTAAGTTTGGTGTTGGGAGGCCACAACCAAACTCTAAGTTTGGTGTTGAAATCCCATATCCAAACTCTAAGTTTGGTGTTGGAGAGTCTCAACAATGCTCTGAACATCTGTGAGGCTCCATGAGAGCCCACTGTCAAGCTATTGACATTAAAGAAGTGCTTATTGGGAGGCAATCCAATGTTTATTTATCTAACTATATTTTTGTTTCTCATGTTTTCTTAGGTTCATGATCATGTGGAGTAACAAAATAAATATAAAAATTGGAAACGAAATCAAAAACAGCTGAAGTAAAATCACACCCTGGAGGAAGCACCTGCCTGGCGTTCAACGCCAGAACAGAGCATGGTTCTGGCGCTGAACGCCCAAAATGGGCAGCATCCTGGCGCTGAACGCCCAGAACAAGCATGGTTCTGGCGTTCAACGCCAGAAATGGCAACAAATGGGCGTTGAATGCCCAAAATGGGCACCAACCTGGCGCTGAACGCCCAGAGTTGTGTGTAAGGGCATTTTACATGCCTAAATTGGTGCAGGGATGTAAATGCCTTGACACCTCAGGATCTGTGGACCCCACAGGATCACCTCAGGATCTGTGGACCCCACAGGATCACCTCAGGATCTGTGGACCCCACAGGATCACCTCAGGATCTGTGGATCCCACAGGATCCCCACCTACCTCATCATCTCTCTTTCCATTCATGATCATCCCTTCTGTTTTCCATTTACCACTCACATCTATACACCTACCTACCTTCAAAATTCAACATCTCTTTCCCACCCAATCCCACCCATATGGCCGAATACACACATCCCTCCATCTCCTCCATATATTCTTCTTCTTCTATTCTTTCTTCTTTTGCTCGAGGGCGAGCAACATTCTAAGTTTGGTGTGGTAAAAGCATAAGCTTTTTGTTTTTCCATAACCATTGATGGCACCTAAGGCCAGAGAAACCTCTAGAAAGAGGAAAGGGAAGACAAAAGCTTCCATCAAAGGTCTATAGCTCAGTGGTAGAACATTTGACTGCAAATCAAGAGATCCCTGAGATACCTCAGGGGATACATTTTCTTCCACACAATTATTGGAAGCAACTAAGGGTGGAACATCAAAAGCACTCCATCATCCTTCATGAAATAAGAGAAGATCAAAAAGCAATGAGGGAGGAGCAACAAAGACAAGGAAGAGACATAGAAGAGCTCAAGGACATCATTGGTTCCTCAAGAAGGAAACGCCACCATCACTAAGGTGGATTCATTCCTTGCTCTTATTTCTTCTGTTTTTCGTTTTCTATGTTAAGTGCTTATCTATGTTTGTGTCTTCATTACATGATCATTAGTAGTTAGTAACTCTGTCTTAAAGTTATGAATGTCCTATGAATCCATCACCTCTCTTAAATGAAAAATGTTTTAATTCAAAAGAACAAGAAGTACATGAGTTTCGAATTTATCCTTGAACTTAGTTTAATTATATTGATGTGGTGACAATGCTTCTTGTTTTCTGAATGAATGCTTGAACAGTGCATATGTCTTTTGAAGTTGTTGTTTAAGAATGTTAAATATGTTGGCTTTTGAAAGAATGATGACTAAGAGACATGTTATTTGATAATCTGAAAAATCATAAAAATGATTCTTGAAGCAAGAAAAAGCAGCAAAGAACAAAGCTTGCAGAAAAAAAAATGGGCGAAAAAAAAAATAGAAAGAAAAAGAAAAAGCAAGCAGAAAAAGCCAAAGCTCTTAAAACCAAGAGGCAAGAGCAAAAAGCCAATACCCCTTAAAACCAAAAGGCAAGGGCAAATAAAAAGGATCCCAAGGCTTTGAGCATCAGTGGATAGGAGGGCCTAAAAGAATAAAATCCTGGTCTAAGCGGCTAAACAAAGCTGTCCCTAACCATGTGCTTGTGGCGTGTAGGTGTCAAGTGAAAACTTGAGACTGAGCGGTTAAAGTCAAGGTCCAAAACAAAAAAAAAAAAAAGAGTGTGCTTAAGAACCCTGGACACCTCTAATTGGGGACTTTAGCAAAGCTGAGTCACAATCTGAAAAGGTTCACCCAGTTATGTGTCTGTGGCATTTATGTATCCGGTGGTAATACTGGAAAACAAGGTGCTTAGGGCCACGGCTGAGACTCATAAAGAAGCTGTGTTCAAGAATCATCATACTGAACTAGGAGAATCAATAACACTATCTGAACTCTGAGTTCCTATAGAAGCCAATCATTCTGAACCTCAATGGATAGAGTGAGATGCCAAAATTATTCAAGAGGCAAAAAGCTATAAGTCTCGCTCATCTGATTGGAGCTATGTTTCATTGATAGTTTGGAATTTATAGTATATTCTCTTCTTTTTATCCTATTTGATTTTCAGTTGCTTGGGGACATGCAACAATTTAAGTTTGGTGTTGTGATGAGCTGATAAGTTATACGCTTTTTGGCATTGTTTTTAGTATGTTTTTAGTATAATCTAGTTACTTTTAGGGATGTTTTCATTAGTTTTTATGTTAAATTCACATTTCTGGACTTTACTATGAATTTGTGTGTTTTTCTGTGATTTCAGGTATTTTCTGCCTGAAATTGAGGGACTTGAGCAAAAATCAGATTCAAAGGTTGAAGAAGGACTGCTGATGCTGTTGGATTCTGACCTCCCTGCACTCAAAATGGATTTTCTAGAGCTACAGAACTTGAAATGGCGCACTTCCAATTGCGTTGGAAAGTAGCATCCAGGGCTTTCCAGCAATATATAATAGTCTATACTTTGGCCAAGTTTAGACGACGCAAACTGGCGTTCAACGCCAGCTCTCTGCCCAAATCTGGCGTCCAGCGCCAGAAAAGGATCCAAAACCAGAGTTGAACGCCTAAACTGGCACAAAAATTGGCGTTCAACTCCAAGAAGGACCTCTACACGTGCAACACTCAAGCTCAGCCCAAGCACACACCAAGTGGGCCCTGGAAGTGGATTTATGCATCAATTACTTACTTTTGTAAACCCTAGTAGCTAGTTTATTATAAATAGGACATTTCACTATTGTATTTGATATCTTTGGACGCCTGGTTCTTAGATCAGAGGGGCTGGCCATTCGGCCATGCCTGGACCTTTCACTTATGTATTTTTAACGGTAGAGTTTCTACACTCCATAGATTAAGGTGTGGAGCTCTGCTGTTCCTCAAAGATTAATGCAAAGTACTACTGTTTTCTATTCAATTCATCTTATTTTTCTTCTAAGATATTCATTCGCACTTCAACCTGAATGTGATGAACGTGACAATCATCATCATTCCCTATGAACGCGTGCCTGACAACCACTTCCGTTCTACATTAGAATTGAATGAGTATATCTTAGATCTCTTAATCAGAATCTTCGTGGCATAAGCTAGAATGATGGCAGCATTCAAGAGAATCCGGAAGGTCTAAACCTTGTCTGTGGTATTCCGAGTAGGATTCAATGACTGAATGACTGTGACAAGCTCCAAACTCGCGATTGCCGGGCGTAGTGACAGACGCAAAAGGATAGTAAATCCTATTCCAGCATGATCGAGAACCGACAGATGAATAGCCGTGCCGTGACAGGGTGCGTTGACCATTTTCACTGAGAGGATAAGATGAAGCCATTGACAAGGGTGATGCCTCCAGACGATTAGCTGTGCCGTGACAGGGCATTTGGATCATTTTCCCGAGAGAAGACCGAAAGTAGCCATTGACAATGGTGATGTATCACATAAAGCTAGCCATGGAAAGGAGTAAGACTGATTGGATGAAGATAGCAGGAAAGCAGAGGTTCAGAGGAACGAAAGCATCTATATTCGCTTATCTGAAATTCTCACCAGTGATTTACATAAGTATTTCTATGCCTATTTTATTAATTAATATCGAAAACCCCGTTACTATTTTATATCTTCCTGACTGAGATTTACAAGGTGACCATAGCTTGCTTCATACCAACAATCTCCGTGGGATTCGACCCTTACTCACGTAAGGTATTACTTGGACGACCCAGTGCACTTGCTGGTTAGTTGTGCGAAGTTGTGACCCATGGTATTGGCATCATGTTTTTTTTGGCGCCATTACCAGGGAAAGAAAGAGCGATGAATTTTACATAATTAAAGTGTAATCACAATTTCTGCGCACCAAGTTTTTGGCGCCGTTGCCGGGGATTGTTTGAGTTTGGACAACTGACGGTTCATCTTGTTGCTCAGATTAGGTAATTTTCTTTTTGTTTTCTTTTCAAAAATTTTTCAAAAAAATCTTTCAAAAATTTTCCCTTTGTTTTCGAAAAAAAAATGTGTTTTCAACAATGTAATTTTCTTCAGAATTTTTAAAGAATGAATTCTAGTGTTTCATGAAGCATGGCTGGCTATAAAGCCATGTCTAATACGACTGTAGGGCATGTTAGACGTGTCATGTCTGAGTTACATACTAAAGCTTGGCTGGCTATTAAGCCATGCCTGACCCTTTGATTGGAGCTTTAGAGCATAAGATTCCTGGAATTCATATTAAAAATTTTGAATCCTTATTTTTCTCTTTTCTAAATAATTTTCGAAAAATATAAAATAAAAATCCAAAAAAATTAGAAAATCATAAAAATCAAAAATATTTTTTGTGTTTCTTGTTTGAGTCATGTGTCATGTTATAAGTTTGGTGTCAATTGCATGTGCATCTTGCATTTTTCGAAAAAAAAATCATGCATTCATAGTGTTCTTTATGATCTTCAAGTTGTTCTTGGTAAGTCTTCTTATTTGATCTTTATATTTGCATGTTTTGTGTCTTTTCTTGTTTTTCATATGCATTCTTGAATTCCTAGTGTCTAAGAATTAAAGAATTCTAAGTTTGGTGTCTTGCATGTTTTCTTTGCATTAAAAATTTTTCAAAAATGTGTTCTTGATGTTCATCATGATCTTCATAGTGTTCTTGGTGTTCATCTTGACATTCATAGCATTCTTGCATGCATTCATTGTTTTGATCCATAACTTTCATGCATTGCATCATTTTTCTTGTTTTTCTCTCTCGTCATAAAAATTCAAAAATCAAAAAAATATCCTTCCCTCTTTCTTCTCATAAATTTCGAAAATTAGATTTGACTTTTTCAAAAATTTTTAAAATCTAGTTGTTTTTATGAGTCAAATCAAATTTTCAATTTAAAAATCTTATCTTTTTCAAAATCTTTTTCAAAAATCAAATCTTTTTCATTTTTCTTAGTTATTTTCGAAAATAACATCACCAATTAATGTTTTGATTCAAAAATTCAAGTTTGTTACTTGCTTGTTAAGAAAGATTCAAACTTTAAGTTCTAGAATCATATCTTGTGATTTCTTGTGAATCAAGTCATTAATTGTGATTTTAAAAATCGAATCTTTTTCAAAAAAAAAAAAACTAATTTCTATCATATATTTTCAAAAAATATCTCCTTATCTTATCTTTTTCAAAATTTGATTTTAAAATATCCTTTCTAACTTCTTATCTTCTTATCTTTTCAAAATTGATTTTTAAAATTTGTTTCAACTAACTAACTAACTTTTTATTTGTTTCTTATCTTTTTCAAAACTACCTAACTAACTCTCTCTCTCTAATTTTCGAAAATATCTCCTTCTTTTTCAAATTCTTTTTAATTAATCAATTATTTTAATTTTTTATTTTAATTTTCGAAAATTACTAACCCTTTTCAAAAACTATTTTCAAAATCACTAACTCTTTTTTCAAAATAATTTTCGAAAATTCTC